>NC_044387.1:50020141-50261097 GCF_006542625.1 Nomascus leucogenys | reverse complement strand
ACTCAGCAGGGCCAGCGGGCTTGCTTACTGACTAGGAAATGCCAGCTGGATGGCTGAGGTTGGAGAGGGAAATTCAGAATGAGCTGAGCTGGCTGAGGGTTGCCAGGCCTGAAGCACAGCCCACCTCCTGCTGGTGCTGAAGGGTTCACCTGTCAATCGCTGGCGGGGATCCCTTCCATGGGGCCAATAAAACAGTCAGTGAGACATGGACAGAGGGTGAAGGGAGAACCACCCTGCAGGGTCAGGCCAGATTCCAGCCAGGCTCAGGGCAGGCCATAGACAAGAGGGAGGAGAGAGCTCCAGGCTTCAGACACAGGACAGCACTGCCTGAAAACAGCGGCCCCTCCCTTCCGGCGCCCTCAAGACCAGGGAGTGTGTGCCAAGACAGGGCCTCCCTAGGGCCACGGCAGGAGAGGCTGGCGTCGGGCCAAGGAGGAAGTGGGTAGGGCCTGAGAGATCAGCATAAGGAGTTGTGATGGGTGGGCGGCGCCCCCGCCAGGTCCTGTTTGTACAGAGGAGGGGCCACAGCAGACAGGACAGGGCAGACAGATGCCTGGGCACCACCCCAGTGACCTGCCAGGAGGGGACCCAAAATATCACTAGGCCAGTGAGATAATACTGCAGGCCTTCTGAGGCAGCATCGTGAGGACCTGCAGAGCTGGAGGTTCTCATCTTCTTAAAGGGCAATTATTTTTATCATGGCCAAGGTTGGGCTGCCACTTATGAAGACATTTCCTGTGCTAGGCCCACATGAATCCAAGAAACCAAAACACTGAGCCAGCCGTGGTGGCTCACACCTGTGATCCTAGCACTTTGGGAGGCTGAGGCAGAAGGACTGCTTGAGCCCAGGAGTTTGAGACCAGCCTGGGCAACATAAAGAGACCCCAGTTCCAAAAAAAAAAATTAGCTGGGCGCGGTAGTACGTGCCTGTGGTCCCAGCTATGTGGGAGGCTGATGTGGGAGGATTACTTGAGCTCTGGAAGTTGAGGCTGCAGGGAGCCATGGTCACACCACCGCACTCCTGCCTGAATGACAGAGTGAGACCCTGTCTCAAAAAACTGAGTCCCTTTCCCATGCTGCCCGGCACCGGAAGACATGGTGTGAGACGGGGGTGTCTTCTGTTGTCCTACAAAGAGAGGAAAAACCACCCGACAGCTCAAACGCTGCAAGGCACACAAAGTTCAAAGGGAAAAGAGGGAGGAGCCACGTAGGAGAGGTCCCATGAGGGAACTCAAGGGACCAGTTCCTAAGAGTGGGGGACCTGTTCCCAGCCTCAGAGATGATGAACCTGCAGAGTGGCTGGGTGCGGTGGCTCACTTTGGGAGGCCGAGGTGGGCAGATCACCTGAGGTCAGGAGACCAGCCTGGCCAACATGGCGAAACCTCATCTCCACTAAAAACACAAAAATTAGCTGGGCATGGTGGCACATGCCTGTAATCCCAGCTACTTGGGAGGCCGAGACAGGAGCATCGCTTGAACCCAGGAGGTGGAGACAGCAAGGAAGCTGAGATTGCACCACTGTACCCCAGCCTGGACAACAGAGTGAGACTCCGTCCAAAAAAAAAGAACCTGCAGAGCCAGGGGACCCAGGTCTCCCACCACAGTGATGCCTCAGTAAATGACACTGCCAGGACTCACAGCTGGATGGCTGAGGTTGGAGAGGGAAATTCAGGATGAGCTGAGCTGGCTGAGGGTTGCCTGTCCTGCACGGCAGTCAGCCCGCAAGAACACTCTGGCCTCCTCCCTCGACTGGAATCTGACAGCTGGTGCACTCAGAGCCCACAATACACCAGTGCCTCCACAGCGTGAGGCAGGTGGATGACAGGTCCTCTGACCTGGAATGAGCAAGCCCTGTCGGCAATCCCTAGTCTCTCAATGGCCGGTTCCTGCACCTGAGATGGAATCTGCCATGGGACAGGGATCCTCTTAACTGTAGAACGAGACTGGCTTGCAAATCCTCATGTGTTCACCCAGATGTATGGCTTCTACTGTGCTCCCAGGAAGACCCAACAGCTGTCATTAAAACAGAACACAGTTCAGCTATCTCTTCTTCCCCATCCCATAAAGCCAGAGGAGTGAGAAAGCACTGACCTGCTTGTTTTACCACAGCAAGACCCTAAGGTGTTCCATCAGTGGCCTTACACATACATACCCAGGCTCTGCGGCCCCAAGGACGTTCATTATCACCGTAGTCAACAACTCAGCATCTGGTATTCGGTACCTTACTGGTTCTTCTCCCTATGCTTTATAACAGTGCACTGCTCTCTTTTTATTGAGCGCTTACTATGTGCCGAATCCATCAGACACACTACCTCCTCTAATCCCCACAACAGCTAGCATAAGAAATGTGTGTCTGGGGCCGGGCACGGTGGCTCCCGCCTGTAATCCCAGCACTTTGGGAGGCCAAGGCGGGTGGGCCACCTGAGGTCAGGAGTTCAAGACCAGCCTGGCCAACATGGTGAAACCCTGTCTCTACTAAAAATACAAAATTAGCTGGGCATGGTGGTGGGTGCCTGTAATCCCAGCTGCTCGGGAGGCTGAGGCAGGAGAATCGCTTGAAGCTGGGAGGTAGAGTTGCAGTGAGCCGAGATTGTGCCATTGCACTCCAGCCTGGGCAACAAGAACAAAATTCAGTCTCAAAAAAAAAAAAAAAAAAAAAAAAGGGAAAGAAATGCATGTTTGGTTGCTGCTAAACTTCCTGGCACAAGTTTCAAAAACCCTTGGAATCTCCAAAGGGATAGGGGCCTTTCTTGCATGCTAAGATGAATGAGGACCGGGGGCTGCTGGAGAGCCTCAGGATGGGGGCTGGTTGCCAAGGGAACCAACCATGTTATTAGAGAGTTGAAACTTACAGGCCTCCCCTACCTCCAGGGAGGAGACAGGGGCTGGAGGTTGAGCTAATCAAATGGCACATGATGTAATCAATCATGCCTATATAATGAAACCTCCATAAAAACCCAAAAGGACTCGGTCAAAAAGTGTCCAAGTTGGTGAACATGTGGAGGTGCTGGAGGGGCACCCACAGAGGGCAGGGTAGCGTGACACCACTCCCTGCACCCACCACCCTGTGCATCTGTTCCGCCTGTGCCTTGTATACTTCGTCATAAACAAGGAATACTAAGCCATCTAGGCAATAGCGGAGCCCACAAAGGGAGCGGTGGGAACCTCTGATCTACAGTCAGCCGGTCAGAAGCACAGGTGACAATCCGGACTTGGATTGGCACCTGAAGTAGGAGGCAGTCTGGTGGGACTGAGCCCTCAGGCTGCTGGGTCTGTAGTGTCAGAATTGAGTTAAATTGTAGGATACCCAGCTGGTGTCCCCCGAGAACTCGAGAATTGCTTGATATGGGGAAAACCCCACATCCCTGGTACAAGCAGTGAGGTACTGGGAGCAGTGGCATGGAAGAGAACAAGGGAGTTTTCTTTTTACAGGAAGGCACCCCATCAACCCCATTTCACAGATGAAGACAACGAGGCACAAGAAAGTCACATGTCTGGGTCATCCTCTAAAGGCAGCAGAGCAGGGACAGGGCCACACTCCCTCTGGCTCTCCCCAGTCCTCACTCCCGTTCCTATTATAATCAGTGGTGACTGCACCTGGATTCTGCCCACTGCCTGACACCTGTATGCTCTACCTGGCCGCCTCCTTGTCCGTGCTCCAGACAAGCACTGGGGAGGATGGGAGGGTGCCTGAGGGCTCTGTGCCTCCCCGCTGACCTAAGGAGGCCAAGGTACCTTCTTGCTGAGCTGGTGGTTCTCCTTCTCCAGCTCCCCGCACTTGAGGCCGCTCTCCTCCAGCACCAGGGACGCATCCCGCAGCCCCTGGATGGTGCTCTGGAGGCTCTGGTTCTCCTTCTCCAGCTTCAGGATGCGGCTGGGCGCACATTCGTTCAGCTCAAACACAAACGACTTCCTGGAGGCTGAAGACAAAGTCCAATCAGAGCCCAGTGTTCTGTGGGCCTCTGCTTCCACTCTCTGCCCCAAGCTCTGAGATGGTCATCAGTCCCGGAGTCCAGGGTCTAAGGGGCTGGGGAGGAGCTCCCACAGGTCAGCTGGGGACCCTCCCTCCTGCCCCTCTGCTCCCAGTGCCTGAGGGTTCCTCTGCAGGCTTTGCTGGGGTCTGTCAGGGCAGCAATCCAGGTCTCAAGAAGGTGGCAGGTTACAGTCCAGGAGCCAAAGCAAGGGCTGTGTCACTTACGGGAACCATTTGGCTATCAGGCTGCTATCCTAACTGTCCAATCAAGGATTTTAAGATGCTAATAGAGATGGCACATAGGTGACGTTTTCCATACCCCCCAGAGCATAGTGGACATCTCGGCTGCTCAGCAGGTAGGGGCACATAACTGACCACTCCCGTTGGCCACGGGTGGTAGAAAGCTACACTGGAACACGTGCCGGGCACTTGTCAGCCTGGATGAGACGCTATGCAGAGATTTCTTTCTGTGACTTCACAATTATGTTGAAGAAAACTGTGATAGTAAATGCAAATTTCTTTTAAAATTCTAAGTGAGATGAAAAATAAGCTAAAAATAGTAAAAGGCAGACTATCTACTCTGCTTTTAAACAGCTCAGATGCAAATGGAGAAGGGAACAGTGTCGAGTCAGGCATGGGAGTTCCTGGCCCCCTCCTGCCACAAGCAGGTGCATGATTTTAGGTAAGTCATGGGGTTGTTTCGGGAAGGGGGAAAAAAAAGGTATGCAAAAGCCCTCTTAGGAAGGGAGCCAGGTTCTTCCACCCCTCATTTACCCAACACAGTGCCACATCCTCATCTCTTGGGGCCTTTCCACACTGTTGCTAATATGGCTATTCCTCCCCCTACCTCTTCACCCCAGGGGCTGTGGGTACAGGGGGGTGATGGCTTTCACAGCAAACACATAAATCTGCAAATGTGTGTGTTCAGATCCCCCGGGTGATCATAAAGACTGAACAGCGTCTCATTTCCCTCTGAGTCTTCATCCTCTACCAAGGATAACGACACGGACCACCCAACAGGCCAGAACGCCCTAAAGACCCAAACCAACAACAGGTGAGAAGTGGAGGGGACAGTGTGTCCCCGGCCCCAGCCCAGCGCTGACACACACATAAACACACACGCACTCCACATACAAGGATGGTTGGAGGGCTCCGTCCCAACTAAGCTGTAAATGAAACTAACCTAACTTCAACACCAAGCCTCAAATAAGACTCCGTTATTTCAAAACCTGTGGTCATCTGGACAGTGCCTCTGCAGAATTCATGGGGGGGACCCATTTTTAAAATTACAGAAAAATATATTTAAAAGGTACCATTTTAGCCATTTTAAAGTGTTTGGATCTGTGGCATTAGGTACAGCACACTTTTCTGCAACCATCACCACCATCCCTTTTCACGTTCCCAACCTGACCACAGAGAATAATTTTTAAGGTTCTATGAGTTAAACAATGGAATCGATGTTTCATTTCCTCTTCCATTAAAGTCAGTGGCTTGAAGACTATTAAAATGACACGGTGGTTTACTACTAAAACGCCAGTGTTTCTCTTTTTTTTTTTTTTTTTTTTTTGAGACGGAGTCTCGCTCTGTCGCCCAGGCTGGAGTGCAGTGGCGCAATCTCGGCTCACTGCAAGCTCCACCTCCCGGGTTCACGCCATTCTCCTGCCTCAGCCTCTCTGAGTAGCTGGGACTACAGGCGCCCGCCACTACGCCCGGCTAATTTTTTTGTATTTTTAGTAGAGAAGGGGTTTCACGGTGGTCTTGATCTCCTGACCTCGTGATCCGCCTGCCTCGGCCTCCCAAAGTACTGAGATTACAAGCGTGAGCCACCGCGCCTGGCCTTTTTTTTTTTGAGACAGAGTCTCACTCTCTCACCCAGGCTGGAGTGCAGTGGTGTGATCCTGGCTCACTGCAACCTCCACCTCTCAGGTTCAAGCGATTCTCCTGCCTCAGCCTCCTGAGTAGCTAGGATTACAGGTGCACACCATCACGCCTGGCTAATTTTTTTACTTTTAGTAGAAGGGGGGTTTCCTTCATGTTGGCCAGGCTGGTCTCGAACTCCTGACCTCAGGTGATCTGCCCACGTTAATCTCCCAAAGTGCTGGGATTACAGGCATGAGCCACTGTTGCCCGGCCCAGTGTTTCTTTACTAGTGCAAATCTCGTCAGCACCCCGCAGCAACCAGAGTAACTGGGTATGTCTTAGTAAGAGAGACAAGAAGGGCCGCCCTGTACGGAACACACCAAGGGCCAGAGCCGGGGTTCATGCTCCACTGTTTTCTCTCACTCATCCTCACAGTCATCTTGCGAAGCAGGTTCATTACCCCTATTTTGCAGGTAAGGAAACTAAAGTTTTAAGAGGTTAAGTACTTGCCCTAGGTCACCCAGCTAACCAGTGGAGGAGCCAAGGCTTTATGCCAGGTCTTTCTGGCTCTCGAAGCCACTGGCCCCATACGCTCAGGCTTTGCTTGCACGATGCCATCATTCTAGCAAACACTAGAATGATGTCAGCTCCTAGCTAGGCACTAGGAGTTGACAACACTAAGAATAAATCACGGTATTAACTTTAAAGAGCTCACACATTATACAAAATGGTCTAAATCGGTGAGGCCTTCTCACCAGCCACTATGGTCTCTAACAAATATTTAGTTGATGGGAGACCATCCTAGCTGCTTGTACCACCTCTCTTCTCCACCAGGGGGCACCCCCAACTTGGACTTCCAGAGGCAAAGGATTTGGGGGATCCCCCTTGTGCAGCCCTCAGGCCCTAGAGCTACACACAGATATCAAAGCACAGACAGCTAACTTCTCACACAGATTCACAGAGAAACTGGTTTTAGGCTCGGAACTGATAGGAACCCCAAATACAAGAAATATTCACCTATTTCCAATAACTTTTCCAGAATGCTTAGATGTCTATCAGAATTTTTTAAAGCCACCCCCTAAACAAGCCAAAAGCCCCATCACACCCTGGGAAGTCGAAGTAACTATGAACTTGCACTATCACGTGCACGGGAACGGTGAGCGTGTGCTATTTTCTTTTTTTTTTTTTTTTTTTTTTTTTTTTTTTTTTTTTTTGAGACGGAGTCTCGCTCTGTCGCCCAGGCTGGAGTGCAGTGGCGCAATCTCGGCTCACTGCAAGCTCCGCCTCCCGGGTTCATGCCATTCTCCTGCCTCAGCCTCTCCGAGTAGCTGGGACTACAGGCGCCCGCCACTACGCCCGGCTAATTTTTTTTTTGTATTTTTAGTAGAGACGGGGTTTCACCGTGGTCTCGATCTCCTGACCTCGTGATCCGCCCGCCTCGGCCTCCCAAAGTGCTGGGATTACAAGCGTGAGCCACCGCGCCCGGCCAAGTGCTATTTTCAAACACAGGAACTGGCTCATTGTTTGCCGGAGCTGAGGCTTCCTGCGCAGGGGGCTGAGTGCAGCCCCGCCCACGCTTCCCATGACCGACACCTCTCGGGGCGCGGGGCGGTGGGCAGCAGAGCAAGCCCAGGAGGGAGAGGGAAAGGGAGAGGCCCGGCAGAGGCGCTGAGAACCTGGGTCTCAGAGGCAGCAGCCACTTAGCACCCTCCCCACCCAGGAGGCAGAAAACAGGCTGCCTCCATCTTGCCCAATTATGCAAATGAATGGAGGAAATGACGCCCTGGGTACATTTATAGCAGGGATTCGTGGCCACTGGTGATGGCTTCTGCCATCCAGGGCTTTCAGCCATCCACAGATGGCCTAAGAGAGCCTCTGGGTGTCAGTGCACTATAATCTGGAAGCTCCTGGGAATGTCCATATGGGAATTGGGAAACCTGGCAACACTTAATTTTTGTTTTGCGTCCTGACATCAAGGCTGCCAGACCCCTCGTGTCTTCCCTGGGGAGAACTGTAATGAAACAGTTCCAAGTGGAGCTTGAAGGAAATCATGTTTGCCTGGGATGAATGGATGGGCTAACATGGCAGATTCAGAGCCCAGGACTCAGCTCCCTGGAGGCAGCGGCGGCCACGGCCAGGCTGGCTCTCCGGCACCAGGCGCTACCTACCATCTGACAAGTCTGCATTCTTGGACAGCTGCTCCAGCTCCCAGCCAAGGTGGGCAGATTCGTTCATGCTCTGCTTCTGTGCAATCTCAAGGACCATGTTTTCTTCCAGCAGCTCCTCAATTCATTTCTTATCTGTGTCCCGGTCCTGGGGCAAGCAAGAAGAGGCAAGAAGTGAGGCTGCACAGCTGGGGATCCCTCTGGACAAGCCTCAGCCCCTGTACAGCTACCGTCATGTGCTGTGGATGAAGACGTACTGGCTCACTTCCAAATAAACAGAGCTGCATAGAAACATCCCAACACAGGGCCCTGCTATGAGAGGTAAAGCCACTCAAAGGTACCCTGACCTGGCTACCTAGGTTATGAAGAGAGACCCGAGGTCCCTAACGGAATGCTGTCTGAACAAAGTGACACATTGCACAGGGCTTAAAGCAAGTGTGCAGTGATGGGCAGCTTCGTGGCTCTAGCGAAGCCCTAACAGGCCTCTAAGGCTGTTAAGAGGCTAACAAATCACAGCTCACCCCCACCATCAACACCAGCAAAGACCCTTCTTGCAAAAGACACACACATACACTCATTCCTACAAAAAAGCAATACGGAAGTCAAGTGCTGTTTGTGGGTGTTAAGTGGCACCCACTCAAGTCTGCTGATTTTAGCAAGCTACTCCCCACAGTCAACAAGTCATTGCGGGTAGCGGTGGCAGCAGCAGCGGCAGTAGCAGCAACAAACTCAGTAGCTAAACTATCAGAGAAGGGCACAGCATAAACCTGAACCTGCCCCAATCAGTTTTCTTTCTTTTTTTTTTTTTTTTCTGAGACAGGGTCTTGCTCTGTCACCCAGGCTGGAATGCAATGGTGTGATCACGACTCATTGCAGCCTCAACCTCCCAGGCTCAAGCAACCCTCCCGCCTCAGTCTCTCCCAAGTAGATGGGACTACAGGCTCACACCACCATGCCCAATTATTTAGTTTTTGTAGAGATGGGGTCTTGCTAGCTTGCCAGGGCTAGAACTCCTGGGCTCAAGGGATCCTCCCACCTTAGCCTCCCAAAGTGCTGGGATTACAGGCATGAGCCACTGTTCCCGAGCCCAATCTGTTTTCAGTGCAGTAACAACACAGCCTGCAGTACCAATTCCAGGTCGTGAAGCTTGGATTGCAGCTGCAGGTTCTCCTTTTCCAGCTCATGGACTTTATCGCCCCGGGCCCGAGCAGCAGTCAGCTGTTCCTCCAGCATGGCCTTGGTTTCAATTAAAATGATATTATCTTCTCTCAGCTCCTGGTTAGCAAAAACATACATGAGAACCATCAGATAAAGGCACCTGGGTCATTAGGATGGAATTCTAAAACCAAAACTCTTTCAGGCATCTGGACCCAAGCAAACAATCTAGAGGGAAGTCCGAGGCAGGGAGTTTTTCCTCCACTTTTTTTTTTTTTTTTTTTTTTTTTTGAGACGGAATCTCACTCTGTCACCCAGGCTGGGGTGCAGTGGTGCAATCTCAGCTCACTGCAACCTCCACCTCCTGGGTTCAGCAATTCTCCTGCCTTAGCCTCCCAAGCAGCTGTGATTACAGGCGCCTGCTACCGCGCCCAGCTAATTTTGTGTCTTTAGTAGAGATGAGGTTTCACCATGTTGTCCAGGCTGGTCTCGAATTCCTGATCTCAGGTGATCCACCTGCCTTGGCCGCCTAAAATGCTGGGATTACAGGCGTAAGCCACTGTGCCCAGCCCATCTTCACCCTTTTTAATCGGGCAAGGACAATGGACTTTCTCTAAGAAAAAAAATCCATGAATCAAGATAGGCTGGGAATAGTGCCAAGGCTTTGACGTGCCTAATCTCATCTGGACGGACAAGGGGACCCTGAGCCCATTTCCTTAACAAGGAAGGAGTGGGGTCGAGAGTAAATCCTGGGTTCCAGGTCTGAGTCTAGTAGACCTCTTAATGCAACATTCATTCTACAGATGTGGGGCCTGGAAAAAAGCAGCTATTCGGATAAACTTTCATTCAATACACTGCTCCTATCTGAGTATCTTACAAACGCTCTTAGATAACAAAAGTTCTGGCAGTTTCCTGGAAATGGGGGTCTTTAAGACAGTAAAGTTTCAGCACAGCAAACCACACAAATGTGAGCTCCACAAGTGTATACAGTTGAGGGGTCCGCTGGATCTATTTTTGACACAGGCAGTGATGTGCACAAGGGAAGAAGTCGGTCCGGGGCACACATCTCCACTGTTCCTTTGCTAAGGGCTTTCTTGGTTTCTCTTCTCCTGGGCCCTTCCAAGCACCGCTCGGTATCTGGTGGGGAACTGAGCTTCCCCCAAATGCCTTCGCAGGTTACAAACAGCACACGCCAGGAACCTGTACGCTTCTTTCGGTGGGCAGAGCTGTCTGAGGTTTGTCCCACTCACGAATCACACTGGGAACCAGGCTGGGAGTTTCTGCTTATCCACCATGTGCTCATCTTCCTATGTGGGCCAGAATCCAAGATTCCTGGTGGAGGGGAAGCCACACACTTTCCAGCCAGAGGACACAGCTTTGATGAAAGCCTGGCAGGCGGTGAGGGGCTTGGCCATTAAGTCTCTGGATTCACCTGCGTGCCCTCTCTCTGCCTGTCCGGCAGCCTGTCCGGCCCCAGCTTTGTACCTCACTAGGTTTGTGGCTTTGAGCTCATTATTTTTTCTGAGTTGGTCTTTCATCTGCAGGAAGGGACTGTCCCTGCCTCCCTCTGAGGGCCACTGTGAGTAAGGTAGGACATGTATTGCCTGGGGCAGGGCCAGCTACATAGTAGATGTGGTCTCTGCTGGGGACAGGCAGAGAGAGGGCACGCAGGTGAATCCAGAGACTTAATGGCCAAGCCCCTCACCGCCTGCCAGGCTTTCATCAAAGCTGTGTCCTCTGGCTGGAAAGTGTGTGGCTTCCCCTCCACCAGGAATCTTGGATTCTGGCCCACATAGGAAGATGAGCACATGGTGGATAAGCAGAAACTCCCAGCCCGGTTCCCAGTGTGATTCGTGAGTGGGACAAACCTCAGACAGCTCTGCCCACCGAAAGAAGCGTACAGGTTCCTGGCGTGTGCTGTTTGTAACCTGCGAAGGCATTTGGGGGAAGCTCAGTTCCCCACCAGATACCGAGCGGTGCTTGGAAGGGCCCAGGAGAAGAGAAACCAAGAAAGCCCTTAGCAAAGGAACAGTGGAGATGTGTGCCCCGGACCGACTTCTTCCCTTGTGCTCTCCTCACTGCCCTCAGCTCCTTGAAGTCCACCCTCGAGGGGCTTGTGTGGGTGAGAGGCCCCTATTGTACTAACGACACAAGCCAGAGCACAATGACCGGCTTCAAAGCAGAAAGAAGGCCTGGCCTTTTCTCTCTGGCTACTGCCCCCACTGTTCCAACCAGCATTCCAGCAGGGTCCACCGCCAGCACTCCCCAGCATCACTACCTTCAGGCCCTGAGCAACCACCGCACAGGCTGCCCACTGCTTCACCCTCACAACCAACTCCTATTCAGCCTTCAAGACCCAGCCGGAGTTGTCCCCTAGGAGAAGTGCTTGAGAATTCACTGTGTCCCACCCAAGTCAGGCTTCTGGGCTCCTAGTGTTCCCTGGGTCTGCTCTGAGGCCACAGCAGGCTGGCCTGTTCCTCCCCCAGACCAGGAACCCCAGGCAGGACTGTTGTGCTCTTGCTCTTGTGAGCCTCACATAAGTGTTCAATAACACTAGTTGGCCAAATCATGCCACAAGGAGGAATCAAAGGCGGCATGTGAGGTGGACCTTAAAGAACTCAGAGACTTCCCGGAATGAATGGAGATGGCCAGGAGTGGGAGATGGCATGGAACAGGAGATTTCTAACTGCTACTCAAACATGCCGTGGTTTTCTGGCCGTTTCAACCTCCACTATATATAAGGTAACAGAAACATCTCGAGTGCCCTGCACACCGCACCACCACCTCTGAAATGAGAAGCCAGATCCAGAAGCTGCACCCAAGCTCCCAAAGCCAGCCCAGAGTTCGCTCGGGCACCCGGTGAGGAGGAGTGGGAAGCCCAATTCCACACCTCTGGGTAGCTGTCCAAGGCCAGAACGCCCCACCATGGCCCTGACCACAATTGACCTAGGAGGCTATTTAAAGGCCCGACCCAGCCCAGCAAACAGCTGAGGGGACCAGACTCATGAAGTCACAGGCCAGGCCTGAGGGCTGGTCCAGGAGGCTCAAGAGTTCACTTCTAATCTGCCACTGCGACTTGGGGCAGTGATTAGGCATGGGAGCTAACGGGCCCCGATTCCCGTTACATACATTCTCAACACGGATTCCTCCTTTACAGGACAGGCCTGAAGGCAGGGTGATGCAGAGCTTGGATGATGCATGTGAAATACTCCATGCGCAGCGCCTGAGACCTACAAACTCGCCAGCGGCCATCGCCACCAACTCACACAGACAGAGCACCCCCAGCACTCCCCACGGAGCACCTATCATGTTAACAGCAAAGACTGGCTTCTAGGGTGCCTCCTGACCCCTGAGGAGCACACAGCACCAGAGAGGGTGCGGAATCAAACAAACAGGCAGTGTTCCGCCAGGGAGCTCGGTAGCGACCACGATGCTATACGGTTCCCTAAGGGGGCCACAGCAGGAGGCCAGCCCAGGGCATCCTCAGTCGGGAGGATCTGGGTCAGCTGACTCAGGCCGGGCAGACCTCCTACCCACCCAGGAAACATCACCCCCGCTCTGAACTCTACCTGCTCATCCAGCTTCATGGACATCCCTTGAACTTCACCGAAGACCTGCCTGTTTTTAAACTTCACCCGCTTTGAGAAGCATGGGGGACTTAAACCAAACGTCAGGTCTGTCCTGTTCAACGTCTTAAGTGTGCTGAACCTCATTACAACTCCTCAGCAGTTATTAAGGAACAAGGAAGACACAAAGTCCCAGGTGGGAACAGAAGACTTCCCTGAGTTCAAGGGGTCCTTAGTAAGTGCCCTGAATCTTGACATTCCTTGCTTAAGTATGACATGATGTGTCAGCTCTAACATGAGCTGCTGGAGGCTGGGGCCCTTCCTCAGGCCTCCACGGAGAGACAGTGGCAGCCTCTCACCTCTCCTAGGAGTACCCCTCTTTCAGCACTTCCCACACCCCCTTTTTCTTCCTTCCTGTGAAGGCTGAAGCTCACATTCATTCACAAGCAAGCATCAAGGTCTGGAGGCAGACAGTCATCCCCATCCCAGGTCCCCCTGCTTAGCAACTGCCATGCTGGGCAAGTTATTAATTAATCAATCGTCAGTTTCCTCATCTGAAAAGAGGGGAGGAACTGACAGTGGCTGCTAAACCTGCAGAGCCACCATGAGGCTTCAGTGCGTGGATGCAGTTAGGGCCTGACCCCATTCCTAGCAGGCGGGGAAAGCTCCACAGATACACAGGTCGTTACCACTCACTGAAAGACCCGATTGTGCACCTCATTTGGGCCAGACCCTGAGAATGTGAAGGCCCAGTCAGGCAATGTTTTCAGCTCTGCAGGTTTTGTGAGGCAGGGGCCTGGAGCTTGGCTGTGGCTTTCTTCAGGTAATTTTTGTCGCTGTTTCATGGAGGAGGATGATTAGCGTGTTGACCTTTACCACTGAGGCTGGAAATTGGCATGGCAATACCCTGTCTGTCTGGAGCTGACTCCAGGAGAATTAAGAGCCTCCCTCCCTCCCTCTATCCATTCATCATGAGGAGAAGAGGCCAAGCAGCAGGGACACCGGCAGGAATTCTCTACTTAGAAAAGGCCCTCTGAGGGCCGGGCGTGGTGGCTCATGCCTGTAATCTCAGCACTTTGGGAGGCCGAGGCGGGCGGATCACGAGGTCAGGAGATCAAGACCATCCTGGCTAACACGGTGAAATCCCGTCTCTACTAAAAATACAAAAAAAAAAAATTAGCTGGGCATAGTGGCAGGCGCCTGTAGTCCCAGCTACTTGGGAGGCTGAGGCAGGAGAATGGCGTGAACCTGGGAGGTGGAGCTTGCAGTGAACCTAGATTGCGCCACTGCACTCCAGCCTGGGCGACAGAGCCAGACTCCGTCTCAAAAAAAAAAAAAAAAAAAAGGCCCTCTGAACCAGGCGCGGTGGCTCACGTCTGTAATCCCAGCACTTTGGGAGGCCGAGGCGGTGGATCACCTGAGGTCAGGAGTTCAAGACCAGCCTGGCCAACATGGTGAAACCCTGTCTCTACTAAAGATACAAAATTAGGCATGGTGGGTTGTGCCTGTAATCCCAGCTACTTGGGAGGCTGTGGCAGGAGAATCACTAGAACCTGGGAGACTGAGGGTGCAGTGCGCCGAGATTGCACCACTGCACTCCACAGAGCGAGACTCCAACTCAAAAAAAAAAAAAGGCCGTCTGAGGCCAAGCTTGGTGTCTCATGCCTGTAATCCCAACACTTTGGGAGGCTGAGGTAGAAGTTGAGGCCAGGAGGTCCAAGACAAGCCTGAGCAACATAGTGAGTCTACAAAAAAAAATATTGAGAATCTACATAAATATAGTGGGGGTGGGGAACAAGAAAACATTAAAAATTCAAAGCACAGTGAAAAGAAATATAGCAAAACACAGCCGGGTGTGGTGGCTCACTCCTCTAATCCCAGCACTTTGGGAGGCCAAGGCAGGCAGATCACGAGGTCAGGAGATCGAGACCATCCTAGCTAACACAGTGAAACCTGTCTCTACTAAAAATACAAAAAAATTATCCAGGTGTGGTGGCGGGTGCCTGTAGTCCCAGCTACTCGGGAGGCTGAGGCAGCAGAATGGCATGAACCTGGGAGGCGGAGCTTGCAGTGAGCTGAGATTGCGCCACTGCATTCCAGCCTGGGCGATAGAGTGAGACTCCGTCTCAAAAAAAAAAAAAGAAATATCGCAAAACCCAACAAAAAAATTAAAATTTGCTGGGTGTGGTGGTGCCTTTAGTCTCAGCTACTGGGGAGGATCTGCTGGAGGATCACTCGAGCCCAGGAGTTCAAGGCTGTGATTAAGCCACTGCACTCCAGCCTGGTTGACAGAGCAAGATCCTATCTCTAAAGAAAAAAAAAAAGAAAACACTCTCTGGCCACAGATGAGAGAGGGCAGACAGGAAGCCAGTAAGCCAAGCAGGCAGAGGGCAGGTGGCCCCAGCCCGGCTGTGAGGTGGTGAGCAGTGTCAGGGAGACAGGAGTCCAGGAGCGGGTGAGAGTTCCCAAGGAGGTGAGGTTGCCTGTGGCCCCCTCCCAGGGCACAGTCCCACCCCTCCAGTAGTGCACTGTATCCTCCCTGGTAGGTACAGGCTTTTCCCCACCACCATGGTGCAGCCATGCCTGCCCCTGACACCACTGGTGCAGCTCCATCCTCCACGCGATGGTGCAGCCCCATCCCAGTGCCCATTCGAGCTGCTGTCCCATTGCAGGGGGCATTGTGACAGCTGAGGATCTGAACAACTACCGTGCTGAGCTGGTCGAGCACCCGCCGAACATCAGCCTGGGAGACGCGGTGCTGTACATGCCCAGTGCGCCGCTCAGCGGGCCCGTGCTGGCCCTCATCCTCAACATCCTCAAAGGTGAGTGGTCGCACCACAGCCCTGCGGTGGGGCCTATGACACTGCTTCTCTCTCCCCACGCCCCACCCCTGCTGCATCTCTGCTCGCCCCCCATGCCACGTCTTTCCATCACTGAGCTCCGGAGGAAGTGTCCCTGCGTCACAGCTCACCATGTCCTGAAGGAGGCAGTGCAGAGCGACAGGGCTGAAGTGGGCAATGCTGAAGGGTTGGAGGAGGAACAGGAGTCATCGGGAGGGAGAGAGGTGCAGGAGCTCAGGGCTGCAGGGCCTGGTCCAGAGGGCACCCCTGGTCCAGTGGGTGGCCCTGCCACTTGGTCATTGCATGGCCAGAGCTGATGCGTGATGCGAGGTCCAGGCTCGGGAGCCCTCACCTTACTTCACTCTCACCACAGCCTTCTGAAGCAGCTGCTGCTATTGGTTATTAAACGCTCCTTGAGGTGGGCAAAGTGGCTCAGGCAGGTGTTAACCCTCTGAGCCCCTCAGAGCCTCTGGGGCTCAGCAACGTGCACCTGGCTCTGATCAACCAGGGTACAACTTCTCCCGGGCAAGCATGGAGATCCCTGAGCAGAAGGGCCTGACGTACCACCTCATCGTAGAGGCTTTCCGGTTTGCCTGCGCCAAGAGGACCCTGCTTGGGGACCCCAAGTTTGTGGATGTGACTGAGGTAAGGGGCAGGGGCTGGCCCACTGTGGGTGTGGGGCCTGCTGTAGAGGCATCAGGTGGGCTCCCCAGGGCGGCTACAGCCTCACATATGCTTTATGAATCCATTCCTGCCACAAACTTTGATTGCGGGCCTACTGTGTGCTCGGATGGACTGGTGGGTGACCCCCAGTCTTGGCTTCTGCCCCACAGAACTGACAGTGTGGGGAATTAGTGGCCACCCTCCTACCTCAGGTCCTTTGCACATGCTGTGGTTCTCGAGTACTCAGTGCTGAGATGAGGAACGCATGGGGGCATTGCAGCCCTCGGGCATGGTGAGACGGATGGGTGAAAGGGAGAGGGCCAGGTGAACAGAGACCTCGGCCACCCACTCCCTGTCACTCCAAACTAACGCTTCCCAGATGCCACCCTCAGCCTTGCACCGCCTGACCCACTCACTCAGTAGTTGCCTCAGCTCCATGCTGGGTCCCTATGAGACCCTGTCATATCCCTTCCCGCTGAGGATCCTCACATCCCTCCTTACCTACTCGGGTCCTTGGCATTCCTGGGCAGATCTGCAGACCCCCCCACACTGACCAGTGACCTCCCAGGAGGGACATCAGCTGCCCGGGTGGTGTCTTCTCTTTCCCCGTGAGCATTCTGCACCTCTGACTCCCGCTGCAGCCAGTGACCTGGTGTCTTGTCTCTCTGAGGGGACAGGGCCACTATAGCATGTCCCTCTGCCCTCCCTTTTGGCTAAGGCCAGCTCCTTCATCCACTCGCTGGCTCAGGGTGCTGTTCCTACAATGCTCCTTTCTGCCTCTGACCATTTACTTCTTTATCACGGATTATTCCCGAAAGAAAGGCAGCTGTTGTTGCTCTAGAAACTTCCATCTGCTGCCTCCTTCTGTCCTTTGCTCCTCTTACAGCAAACATGGCTGGGCTATGTCCTCTCTCCCATCAGAGTATCCCCTCCTCTGCTCTATCCCCATGCCACCAGATCGCCATGTCCAGCTTCAGTTTCCCCATCAGGCCCCACTCAGCAGCATCTCACACAGCTCACCACACTCCTCAAGTTTTCATTTTGCAGCCGGGCGCGGTGGCTCATGCCTGTAATCCCAGCACTTTGGGAGGCCGAGGCGGGCAGATCACGAGGTCAGGAGATCGAGACCATACTGGCTAACGGTGAAACCCCGTCTCTACTAAAAATACAAAAAAATTAGCTGGGCATCGTGGCATGAGCCTGTAGTCCCAGCTGCTGGGGAGGCTGAGGCAGGAGAATGGCGTGAACCCGGGAGGCAGAGAGTGCAGTGAGCCGAGATCGCCCCACTGCACTCCAGCCTGGGTGACAGAGCGAGACTCCCATCTCAAAAAAAAGTTTTCATTTTGCAAATTTTCACACCTACAAAAATGTAAAAAAACCCCAAAACTGCCCAAGCGTCAATGATACCTTTCCCTGGAGTCTGTAGTGTAGACGTTTCTGCCGAATTTCCTAACTATCTCCATCTCCACCCACGTCTATTGGGATTCATGTTTTTCTGAGGGATTCCACAGTAGGTTACTGATGTCACACCTCAGGGTGTGTCTCAAAAGTGAGACTTGAACATAGCACAGCAGGATGTTGGGGTGACACAACCTGCTGTCCCTTCTCTTTACCTACAGTAGGCTCCCTTGGCTGTTTTGTTTTTGTTTGGATAGAGTCTCTGTCATCCAGGTTGGAGTGCAATGGTGTGATCTTGGCTCACTGCAGCCTCAACCTCCAGGGCTCAAGCAATCCTCCCACTTCAGCCCCCTGAGCAGCTGGGACCAGAGGCACCTGCCACCAAACCTGGATAATTTTTGTATTTTTTTTTACAGACAGGGTCTTGCCATGACTAGTCTTGCCCAGACTGGTCTCAAACTCCTGGGATCAAACTATCCTCCCACCTCAGCCTCCCAAAGCACTGGGATTACAGGTGTGTGTGTGTTTTTTTTTTTTTTTCAGACAGAGTCTCGCTCTGTCGCCCAGGCTGGAGTGCAGTGGCGCGATCTCGGCTCCCTGCAAGCTCCACCTCCTGGGTTCACGCCATTCTCCTGCCTCAGCCTCCCAAGTAGCTGGGACTACAGGGGCCCACCACTGCGCCCAGCTAATTTTTTGTATTTTTAGTAGAGATGGGGTTTCACCGTGATCTCGATCTCCTGACCTCGTGATCCGCCCGCCTTGGCCTCCCAAAGTGCTGGGATTACAGGCGTGAGCCACCGCGCCCGGCCTGTTTTGTTGATTTTTAAAGCCCGGGGCAGTAGTCTTGGAAAATGTCCCACATCCTGGATTTGCCTTTCTGTTTCCTTGAGGGCAGATTCAGACAGAACACCTTTCCCTGGGATTGGTCAACTAATCCGTGGGGTGTTGCGGAAACTCTTTTTTTTTTTTGAGACGGAGTCTCACTCTGTCCCCCAGGCTGTCCCCCAGGCTGCAGTGCAGTGGCGTGATCTTGGCTCACTGCAAGCTCCGCCTCCCAGGTTCAGGCCATTCTCCTGCCTCAGCCCCCCAAGTAGCTGGGACTATAGGCACCCACCACCGCGCCCGGCAAATTTTTTGTATTTTTAGTAGAGACGGGGTTTCACCGTGTTAGCCAGGATGGTCTCAAGCTCGTGATCCGCCCGCCTCGGCCTCCCAAAGTGTTAGGATTACAGGCGTGAGCCACCGTGCCCAGCGTTGAAACTCTCTTGAGGCATTTTCTTCGGCCTTCGGGTCCATCCTCTCTGTCTCCTCCTTAACCTCCTCATCTCCTCCTCGCCACTGCCTTGGGGACCTTGGCCAGGCTCATGGCATCCAGCAGCCACTCAATGTCAATACCTCCATGTTCATCTCTCAGCCCGCCCTTGCCTGTGAACCCATGCTTTTTTTTTTTTTTTTAAATAAGTGCACCCATGCTCTTCAGATCTGATGAAGTATCCAAAATCAAGCTCCTGACCATCCCCAAACCTGCCCCTTCTGCAGGGTTTACTTCCCTAGTCAGCACCATCTTTGATTCTTCTCTTTCTGCCACCCAGGCCATCATCTCTCGCCTGGTTCATACCCACAGCCTCCCCTTTGGTCTTTATCCTTATCCCCGTCATAGCTGCCAGAGGGACCCTGTGAAAACACTCCCCAGCCTGCTCATTCCTCTGCTCTAAGCCTGCATGGCACAGAGCAAAAGCCAGTTGTTATGGGACCTAGGAGGTCCTATGGGATGGGCCCCAGCCTGCATCTTCATCCTCTTCTCCCCCCCTACCCCATTCACTCTCTGCCTATCGCTCACCAGCATATACCACCTGCCTCAGGGCCTTTGCACTGACCATTTAGGTCGCATTCCAGGCTCTTTTCACACGTTGCCTCTTCCGAGAAGCCCTCCCTGACCACTCTGACCATACCTCATGCCTCTTGATTCCCCTTACCTGGCTTGTGGTTTCAGCATTTTCCCTGTGTGTGTTTGTTTTTCTTGGCATGAAGGCAGGACCTAAGTGTCTGTTCCCTGTTGATTCCCCAGTGCCAGGCATGCAGTGCAAACTCTAGAAATTATATATATATATATATATATATATATATATATATTTTGAGACAGAGTCTTGCTCTGTCACCCAGGCTACAGTGCGGTGGCACGATCTCGGCTCACTGCAAGCTCCGCCTCCCAAGTTCATGCCATTCTCCTGCCTCAGCCTCCCGAGGGACTACAGGCGCACACCACCATGCCTGGCTAATTTTTTGTATTTTTAGTAGAGATGGGGTTTCACCTTGTTAGCCAGGATTGTCTTGGTCTCCTGACCTTGTGATCTGCCTGCCTCAGCTTCCCAAAGTGCTGGGATTACAGGCATGAACCACCGCGCCTGGCCGTTTGTGAGTTTTATTTTTGTCTTTGTTTTTGAGATGGAGTCTTGCTCTGTTGCCCAGGCTGGAGTGCGGTGGCGTGATCTCGGCTCACTGCAAGCTCCACCTCCCAGGTTCATGCCATTCTCTTGCTTCAGCCTCCTGAGTAGCTGGGACTATAGGCACCCACCACCACACCCCGCTAATTTTTTCTATTTTTAGTAGAGACGGGGTTTTACCGTGTTAGCTAGGATGGTCTGGATCTCCTAACCTCGTGATCTTCCTGCCTCGGCCTCCCAAAGTGCTGTAATTACAGGCGTGAGCCACTGCAACTGGCTGTTTTATTTGTTGTTGTTGTTTTCGAGAGAGAGTTTTCCTCTGTTACCTGGGCTGGAGTGCAGTGGCACGATCTTGGCTCACCACAACCTCTGCCCCGTGGGCTCAAGCAATTCTCCTGCCTCAGCCTCCTGAGTAGCTGGGATTACAGGCATGTGCCACCATGCCTGGCTAATTTTTGTGTTTTTACACATGGTTTCACCATGTTGGCCAGGCTGGTCTTGAACTCTTGACCTCAAGTGATCTGCCTGCCTCAGCCTCCTAAAGTGCTGGGATTACAGGCGTGAGCCACCGTGCCTGGCCGCAGTTTAAAACACACTTAAACTACTTTTCTGTACTTCTCCTCATCCCTCACTGCACATCTACTTAGACACTTGCTCCTGGGCCCCAGAATTACCTTCCCAGGCCTGTTCCAGAGTCTGCAGTGTTCTGCCTCCAGTTCTCCAGCTCATCCTTCTAAAGCTAGCTCAGATGCCAGCTCTTATTTTTTCTCACCAGAAAGAACCTCTCCCTTCTCCCTGCCGCGACAGAAGCTATCACTGCACTTGCATGCAAGGGCCTGAACTGGAGTCCTGGCTGTCAGGCTTTAGGCAAACTGCGACTCTCTGGAAACCAGTCCTCCGCATTGTTCCATAAGCACAGCGTCGTGGGCCCCACCCCCAGAACATGTAGAGTAATACTTGGGTAAAAGTGAGCAGTGGCCAGGCATGGTGGCTCACGCCTGTAATCTCAACATTCTGGGAGGCCAAAGCAGGCAGATTGCTTGAGCCCAGGAGTTCAAGACCAGCCTGGGCAACATAGTGAGACTCCTATCTCTACAAAAAATAAAAATAAAAATAATTGTTTTCATTATTCTGGCGCGGTGGTACACACCTGTAGTCCAGCTACTTGAGAGGCTGAGGCAAGAGGATTGCTTGAGCCCAGGAGGTTGAGGCTGCAGTGAGCATTGATCACCACTGCACTCCAGCCTGGGTGACAGAGTGACAGCCTGTCTCAAAACACAAACAAAAACAAAAAAAGTAACCTGTGGTGTGTGAGGTGCCGCTCGATTCCCACTGCTTGATGGCAATAATAACAGCAGCCCCGTGGACAGGCCCTCTGCTAAGGGAGTCTTACAGCTCCAAAGGACGGGAAAATGGAGTTATCCTTTTTCTGTTATAGGTGAAGAAGTTGAGGTTTAAGGAGGTGAAATTACAAGTTTGGGACTTCCTATTAATTTTTTTCTAAGAGATAAAATTTTAATTTTTTTATTTTAATGAACATAACAATTGTATATGTTTATGGGGCAGAGTGCGATGTTTTGATCTGTGAATACATTGTGGAATGATAATATCAAGCTAATTAACATCTCAATAACATCACAAATGTATCATTTTTCTGTAGCGAGAACATTTAAAATCTACTTTTTGCCGGGTGCAGTGGCTGACACTTGTAATCCCAGCACTTTGGGAGGCTGAGGCGGGAGGATCACCTGAGGTCAGCAGTTTGAGACCAGCCTGGCCAACATGGTGAAAACCCATCTCTACTAAAAATATAAAAATTATCGGGGCATGATGGTGTGCACCTGTAGTCCCCAGCTACTCAGGAGGCTGAGGCAGGAAAATTGCTTGGACCTGGAAGGTAGAGATTGCAGTGAACTGAGATTGCACCACTGCACTCCAGCCTGGACAACAGAGCTAGACTCTGTCTCAAAAAAAGAAAAAAGAAGGCCAGGTGCGGTGGCTCACGCCTGTAATCCCAGCACTTTGGGAGGCCGAGGTGGGCAGATCATGAGGTCAGGAGATCAAGACCATCCTGGCTAACATAGTGAAACCCCGTCTCTACTAAAAATACAAAAAAATTAGACAGGTGTGGTGGCGGGCACCTGTAGTCCCAGCTACTCGGGAGGCTGAGGCAGGAGAATGGCGTGAACCCGAGAGGCGGAGCTTGCAGTGAGCCGAGATTGTGCCACTGCACTCCAGCCTGGGGGACAGAGCAAGACTCCATCTCAAAAAACAAACAAACAAACAAACAAAAAAAGAAAAAAGAAAAATGTCAGATATTATCTACATTTCTGAAAAAGGAACAGATCAGCAGGCCGATGAATAAGATCGACGAGTCTATGAATAAGATCTATGAAATAAGCAGATGCCAAATTATTCCTAAGACCTCTTTGTGATATTTAAAAAATTCAGTAAAATATGTCTCTTTGAGTTGACCAAAAGGTACAACATTTGAGTTATATGGGAGGAGTGGGTTTTTGAGATGTGTTGCACAGCAAGATTATTATTCATTAGGAATGATAGTTACTAATAATGTATATTTCAAAATTACTTCAAAAATGTATTTTGGCCTGGACCGGTGGCTCATGCCTGAATCCCAGCTCTTTGAGAGGCTGAGGAGGGCAGATCACTTGAGGCCAGGAGTACGAGCCTGGCCAAGATGGCAAAGCCCTGTCTCTATAAAAAATACAAAAGATAGGGCTGGGCACAGTGGTTCATGCCTGTAATCCCAGCACTTTGGGAGGCAGAGGTGGGCATACCACGAAGTCAGGAGTTTGAGACCAGCCTGACCAACATGGTGAAACCTGATCTCTACTAAAAATACAAAAAAATTAGCTGGGCATGGTGGCACACACCTGTAATCCCAGCTACTCAGGAGGCTGAGGCAGGAGGATCACTTGAACCAGGGAGGCAGAGGTTGCAGTGAGCCAAGATTGCGCCATTGCACTCCAGCCTGGGTGACAGAGCAATACTCCGTCTCAGAAGAAAAAAACAATAATACAAATTTAGCCAGTTGTGGTGGATGTCTGTAGTCCCAGCTAGTTGGGAGGCTGAGGTGAGCGGATCACTTGAGCCTGGGAAGTTGAGGCTGCAATGAGCTGTCATCGTGCCACTGCACTCCAACCTAGGCAACAAAGCAAGACTCTGTCTCAAAAAAAAGTACATTTTATTTTACTTTTTATTTTGAATTTTGTATTGTTTTGAGACAGTGTCTTCCTCTGTTGCCCAGGCTGGAGTGCAATGGCATGATCTTGGTCACTGCAAACTCCGCCTCATGGGTTCAAGTGAATCGCCTGCCTCAGCCTCTCCAGTAGCTGGGATTACAGGTGCACACCACCACACTTGGCCAGCTATCCAACATTTTCCTGATATCCTTGATTTTAGCTGCTGTGTTTTGCTGAATCAAAGCATCTGAATCTGGTAAACATTTGTAAATCAAAGAAAATTCCTGAGGTGTGTCTGTCATTTTTAAGAGGTTATTTTGCCAACGTTAAGGATGCAGGCCGGGGAAAAAAGGAATGAAAATCACAGGAAACATTTGTGATGCACGCTTTTTTTCCAAAGAGGGTCTGGGGACTTCAATAGTTAAAGGGAAAAAGAGGCCAGGTGCGGTGGCTCATGCCTGTAATCCCAGCACATTGGGAGGCAGAGGCAGGCAGATCACCTGAGGTCAGGAGTTCGAGGCCAACCTGGCCAATAAGGTGAAACCCCGTCTTGGGCTCACGCCTGTAGTCCCAGCACTTTTGGAGGCCAAGGTGGGCGGATCACGAAGTCAGGAGATCGAGACCACCCTGGCTAACATGGTGAAACCCTGTCTCTACTAAAAAGAAATACAAAAAAATTAGCCGGATGTGGTGGCAGGTGCCTGTAGTCCCAGCTACTTGGGAGGCAGAGGCAGGAGAATGGCATGAACCTGGGAGGCGGGGCTTGCAGTGAGCCGAGATGGCTCAAAAAAAAAAAAGAAGGAAATTTCCTCATTGCCTTTGAAGCCCCAAATATGGCTGCTTTTCCATTTGATGAGAACTTTAATTTGTTCTCTGATTCCAATTAATATTTTTTCTCATTATCTTTCTCTGCATGGTTTTGCATCCCTTTGATTTTGTTACCACTGTTCTAGTGCAGATCTTTAGATCTCTTCCTAAAACAGTCTTTAAGTCTTCACATGATCTCTCTTCTCATTTCTTTTTTTCCAAAACTATGCCTGTTTCCTTTTACCTCCTCAACTCGGACTGTTTTCCTTTCTGTTTTTCTACGTTGAATAATCTTCTTGATAGTTTTGTGTGTGTGTGTGCCCGCCACCATGCCAGGCTTTTTTTATTTTTATTTTTATTTATTTATTTTTTTTAGTAGAGACGGGGTTTCACCGTGTTAGCCAGGATTGTCTTGATCTCCTGACATCATGATCCACCCGCCTTGGCCTTCCAATGTTTAAGAAGTTATTAAATATTAGTCTGAAACATTTTGACTTAGTCAATCTGTGCATTCCTGCAGATACAAGAAGCTTTTAGAAATTACAGAAAAAGGCCGGGTGTGGTGGCTCACGCCTGTAATCCCAGCACTTTGAGAGGCTGAGGTGGGTGGATCACGAGGTCGGAAGATCGAGACCATCTTGGCTAACACGGTGAAACCCCATCTCTACTAAAAATACAAAAAATTAGCTGGGCGTTCTGGCGGGTGTCTGTAGTCCCAGCTACTGGAGAGGCTGAGGCAGGAGAATGGCGTGAACCTGGGAGGCAGAGCTTGCAGTGAACTGAGATCGCGCCACTGCACTCCAGCCTGGGAGACAGAGCGAGACTCCGTCTCAGAAAAAAAAAAAAAGACCAGCCTGGCCAAGATGGTGAAAACCTGTCTCTACTAAAAATACAATTAGCTGGACATGGTGGAACTTGCCTGTAATCCCAGCTACTCGGGAAGCTGAGGCAGGAGAATCACTTGAACCCGGGAAGCGGAGGTTGCTGTGAGTCGAAATGGCCACTACACTCCAGCCTGGTGACGAACAAGACTCCCTCTCAAAAAAAAAAAAAAAGAAAAAAAGAAAAAAACTGGACACCTATTTTTCACCATATGCAAAAATTCACTCAGGTTGGATTAAAGATTTAAATTTAAGACCTCAAACTACAGTAATCCTGGAAGAAAAACTTCAGAAGTACCATTCTTGACATGGGCTATGGGAAATAATTTATGACTAAGTCTTCAAAAGAAATTGCAACAAAACTTGGCAAGTGGGACCTAATTAAACTAAAGAGCTGCCATACAGCAAAGGAGACCATCAGCAGAGTAAGCAGACAACCTACAGGATGGGGGGAATTATTCACAAACTATGCATCCAACAAAGGTCTAATATCCAGAGTCTATAAGGGACTTGATTCAACAAGCAAAAAACAGTCCCATTTGAAAAGGGGCAAATAAACACTTCTCAAAAGAAGACATACATACAGCCAGCAATCATGAAAAAATGCTCATCATCACTAATCATGAGAGAAATGCAAATCAAAACCACAATGAGATATTATCTCACACCAGTCAGAAAGACTATTTAAAAAAAAATAGCAGATACTGGCAAGGATAAGGAGAAAACGAAATGCTTATACACTGTTGGTGGGAATGTAAGTTAGTCCAGCCACTGTGGAAAGCAGTTTAGAGATTTCTCAAAGAACATAAAACAGAACTAACGTTCAGCCCAGCAATCCCATTACTGAATATGTATCCAAAAGAAAACAAATCATTCCACCAAAAAGACATATGCACTCGTGTGTTTATTGCAACACTATTCACAATAGCAAAGACATGGGATCAACCTAGGTGCCCGTCAACAGTGGACTGGATAAAAATGTGGTACATATAGACCATGGAATACTACGCAGCTGCAAAAGAATGAAATTATGTTCTTTGTGGGAAAACGGCTAGAGCTGGAAGCCACTAAGTGAACTAATGTAGTAACAGAAAACAAACGCCTCATGTTCTTATAACTAGGAGCTAAACTCTGAGTACCCATGGACATGAAGATGGTAACAATAGACACTAGGGACTGCTAGGAGGGGGAGGGAGGAAGGAAAAGGTTGAAAAACTGCTGAGTACTATGTTCAGTACCTGTGTGTTGGGATCATTCATACCCCAAACCTCAGCACCACACAATATACCCAGGTAACAAACCTGCACATGTACACCCTGAATCTAACATAAAAGTTGAAAAAGAAAAAAACAGAATGGAATCTCTGCTTGTTTTCAGAATATCAGTTGTGCCCCTCTTCAATGTGAAATTCTCACTATTGGCTATATCGGGGGTGCCCTATATATGGATGCCCATCTCATAACTTATTTTAAGAATCACAGAATAATAATGTGTGGCCTTGGGATTCAGTTTTTGCAATAAAACACTGAGCCTTCTATGACCTTCCTGTACATGTAAAAGCACACCTGTCTGCATGGCAGCAGTTGGACCGCACAATGTGGATTGTGCCTTCACCTTGGAAGGTCTATGATGCCCCATCACCATGGTGATGGGATTAGGGATCTCCTGCACTCAGTCTTAAGTGCCACTGTCTGTGCTGGTTTTTCGAAGGTCAGAGCAGACTGAACCTTTGTGCTTTCATTTTTCCTGATTTTGATTTTTCTTATGGGGAACCACTTTTCCTGCATTCGAGGTGTGTTCATACTGGCTTGTCAAATGCTGTCTTTTCAAATTACTAGTTAATACTTTCAAAATATGTTATTTAAAAAATTATCTTCTGTATTTTCCATATGCTGTTATAAATAAGTTTTGTGGTTATGTTTTGTTCCTCATTTTATATATTTGATTCTTGTATCAAGCAGGGTGCCTTTGAACTTTTTCTTCATTTAAAAAATATGTATCATCTCCTTTTACATCCTGCACCCTTCAATGCTCCCCGCCCCAAATTAAGTTATTCCCTTGAGGAGAATATGGCAAAGTGTATTTTAATGTAGTTTTTAACCTAATTAAGAACCTATAAAATCATTACTTTCAAAAAGTTTGGAGAAAAGCCACAGTAGTATGGATGGGTTTGAGGCTTTTCACACAATAAAATGTACCTCTCTTTGTTTTTGACATGTTTTTCCTTCCTCTCTTCTTTTGTTGTGAAATGTGTATTTAGTTTAATAAATTTGTAGTAAATCATGTCCATTCACATATCAATTTTAAATGTAATAAGAATGCGTATTGTCTGTGTGTGAAATAAAAAACACATTTATTTTTATGCTTTGGGAGTTATCCAAAATCATACAATTGTCAATTACAGTTAATCACCCAAACTACTCACCTTTCCAGAGTAGTCTTAGTCAAATATTTTTTGTTTCCCAATGAAATGCAGTATTTCAACACAGAAAGATAAATAGAATGAATTGGTAGAGACTGTTAGCCAAGAACATACAGTTTTATTTATACTCAGAGACAAATAGATCATGTACATATATATGAAGATAACAATTAAAGGGATAATTGTGTAAGTTTGCACATAGAAAGCTTTGAAAACCTGTTTACTTGTTAATGCTGTTTTGATGTATTGTGTGACTTAGTTCTCCTGACCCATCATCCAGAGCTCTCTCCAGGAGCTAAGTGCTCATCAGTTCTGTGACTTGGAAACTAACTTTAGAGGCACTTGTATTTGTTAGTAAATAAGGCAACACGATATTCTTTCACAGGTTTTAGTGCAGAAGACTGAATAGATAAGCTGCCCCACCCAGTACACTGGTGTTCATTTCATGGTCACCTCATCTGTTGACCGTGGATATGAAACACTTATCTTCAATGACCTTCCTGTACATGTAAAAGCACACCTGTCTACATGGCAGCAGTTGGACCTCACAATGTGGATTGTGCCTTCACCCTGAAATGTCTATGATGCCCTCTCGCCATGGTGATGGGATTGGGGATCTCTTGCCCTTTGCTCTGCCACTGTCTGTGCCAGCCAGGCCACTGGATCATTGTGGCAGACAGTGGTATCCTTTGTCAAGGGAGTCGCAACCAGGGTGATACATGAGACTAATGATTAAGTGCTATTTTGTATTCTTGTCTTGTCCCCAGGTTGTGTAGCTCACAGACTTTTTTTTTTTTTTTTTTTTGAGACGGAGTCTCACTCTTTCACCCAGGCTGGAGTGCAGTGGCGCGATCTCGGCTCACTGCAAGCTCCGCCTCCCAGGTTCACGCCATTCTCCTGCCTCAGCGTCTCCGAGTAGCTGGGACTACAGGCGCCTGCCAACACACCCGGCTAATTTTTTGTATTTTTAGTAGAGACGGGGTTTCACCGTGGTCTCTTCTCGATCTCCTGACCTCGTGATCCGCCCGCCTCGGCCTTCCAAAGTGCTGGGATTACAAGCGTGAGCCACCGCGCCCGGCCTCACAGACTTCTTTTTAACATTTTTTTTTTTTTTTTTGAGACGGAGTCTCGCTCTGTCGCCCAGGCTGGAGTGCAGTGGCGCAATCTCGGCTCACTGCAAGCTCTGCCTCCCGGGTTTACGCCATTCTCCTGCCTCAGCCTCCCAAGTAGCTGGGACTACAGGCGCCTGCTACCACGCCCAGCTAATTTTTTGTATTTTTTGTAGAGACGGGGTTTCACCGTGGTCTCGATCTCCTGACCTTGTGATCCGCTCGCCTCGGCCTCCCAAAGTGCTGGATTACAAGCATGAGCCACCGCGCCCGGCCTCTTTTTAACATTTCTATAGCGGTCATTTGAAGTTCGTGATGCCATCAAGTGTCAATAAAGGTTCTTCCCATTATTTATCGTGGAGGGCACTGAGTGTGAGCTTACGCAGACACAGCACTTTCGACAACTTTATCTGCTTCTTTCAAAACTGGGTCTGAATTATGATAAAGTGGTTGGGTTTAGGCCAACCAGGTGTATTTCACAGAACAATGGGTTAGGAGTTCAGAATCCTGGACTTGAATGAGTCTCTGAGCCTTATTAAGCTGTGAAATCTAAAGCAAGACATTTCACTGATAATTAAGCCTCATGAGCACTTATACTGTACACTTTACCTACATCGAATCATTCAGCCATCACCACAGACATATGGCATGATTGATTTACTATCATCTTTTGCTGGGCAGAAAAGACAGAGATGAATGTGTCCAAGCTTATGAGCCCCTAAGCAAGAGCCAAGATGGGAACCCAAGCATACGGCCCCAGTGCTGAGGCTCTGAACTACTGACCTGCCCTCAGCACTCAGCCGTGGGATCATGAGTCACTGTGCAAGGGACTTTCAACATCTGCATGTATGTCTGGAATGATCTGAGCCTGCAGAGTTCCTACACACTAGCCACATTATAGGGTGGTGTCCATGGTCACATAGCTCAGGGCAGGTATTAGTATATGAATAACTTAGGTATGTCATAGTCTTTATGTGAAAGCCACATAAAAGCCCAAATACTATCGAACTGGTTGCGGATTTTGAATTGGAGAACAACACTTGGGACAACCGGTCACATTCTTTCAGTGCTCGGCCACTCCTCTCAGCACATATGTCAAAGCGGATAAGTAATGAGAAGACCCTTTATTGATATTTGATGGCATTATGAACTTCAGATGACCGCTATAGAAATGTTAAAAAAAAGTCTGTGAGCTACACAACCTGGGGACAAGACAAGAACACAAAATACCACTTTTTGTGTGTGTGTTTTTTTTTGTTTGTTTGTTTTTTTGTTTTTTTTTTTTTTTTTTACCATCATTAGCCTCTTGTATCACCCTGGTTGCAACTCCCTTGGCAGCTGGTTTGAAGAGCCTCAGTGCTCACCAGGGGCCATCTCCCCGCTATGTCCTCTCTCCCTGTGGATTGCCTGGGCTGAACATAGGCAGCCCCTCACACGATGACTGCAAACACAAGGCAAAGGAAGACTAAACGGAAAATGTATGGTTATAGTGGTTATTTTAAAATATAAGTATTTCAGTATTTTCTAATCTTTAACAATTGATTTTTTTTGGGGGGGTGGCTTTTTTTTTTGGCGGAGTCTTGTTCTGTTGTCCAGGCTGGAGTGCACTGGCACAATCTCGGCTCACTGCAACCTCTGCTTCCTGGACTCAAGCAATTCTCCTCCCTCAGCCTCCCAAATAGCTGGGACAACAGGGGCGTGCCACCACGCCTGGCTAATTTTTTGTGTTTTTAGTAGAGACAGGATTTCACTGTGTTAGCCAGGATAGTCTTGATCTTCTGACCTCATGATCCGCCCACCTTGGCTTCCCAAAGTGCTGGGATTACAGGCGTGAGCCACAGCACCCTGCCTGTTTTTTTGTTTTTTTTGTTTTGTTTTTCTGAGATGGAGTCTCACTCTGTTGCCCAGGCTGGAGTGCAGTGGCACAATCTCAGCTCACTGTAGCCTCTGCCTCCAGGTTGGAGGGATTCTCCTGCCTCAGCCTCCTGAGTAGCTGGGATTACAGGCACATGCCACCATGCCTGGCTAATTTTTTTTTTTTTTTTTTTTTTTTACTAGAGACGGGGTTTCATTATATTGGTCAGGCTGGTCTCAAACTCTTTACCTCAAATTATCCGCCCACCTCAACCTCCCAAAGTGCTGGGATTACAGGTGTGAGCCACCACACCCAGCCGATTATTTTTATAACAAAGAAAATAAATAAATATAATTAATGCTGGTGCATGGAATTAAATCTAGTTTTTAAAAAATTCACACATAAACAAGCGCAGAACCCCATACCCTCAATGACAACTGCAGTAGCAGTGTATGTGGGTCTGTGAAGGTTGAAAGGGACTTGGTAGATGTCAAGAAGGTAGTGGCAGTCCTGTGGGCTTTTAAAGCATCTGAAGAAGTGACAGGACACTGTGGTTGAATCCTAGCATGTATTTTAGTATTCGTTCATTTGGAGTTTGTTTATTTCACGTTGCTTTCATTTGCCATTACCTGGAAAGCCAAGGGCTCTACTCATTTCCTTCCTGCTCTTTCTTTGCCTTCCTTGGTCCGTGAAAAGGATGGTCCAGGAGAAGCTCAATCCATGCTTGTCAACCAGGCACACCCCTAAGTTCTAGTCCCTGAGTCATTCATGAGTAGCACCACCAACAAACTGACAGCCATGCTGTGTCCTTCCACATCCCCTAGGTGACTCGAAGAAGCCTTCCAAAAAGTGGGTGAGAAGGAAGCCCTACTCTACTACCACGGTAAAGTAGCCTGTCTTTGCCTAAGATGTAAATGTTGTTTTCTGGGTTCCTTTATTTTTCAGTTGATATCAGCTATGGGAAAATTATCCCCTACATTATAGATGTTAGATAATGTTTCCTTGGGGATGGAGGAGGTGTGTCTTACCAACTGACACCTGATTCTAGAGGAAATACACAATCGGCAGTGTCAGATAGTACACCGCATGTTAAGGGATATTTTCTTCAGGAACAAGCTTTCCACTTTAGATAAGAATTCTGTAATTGCTACCCAAAAATTATCTAGACAGAAATATTCTTCAAGAAAAGCTCCAGTGCTTTCCTAAGGGAACTCTACTCTAGAGTTGGGGCTTTTGACTTGAACATTCTTTCCCACCTTGGTTACCCATAGTTTCCAAGTGAACAAAAGACCTGTGGGAACCATCCATAGCATAGCCTGATTCTCAGAGTGTTTTCCTTCTCTACTTACAGGTGACTTCATCGAGCACACTCAGTGGTACGTATTCTGGAATCACTCACTGGCTGTTAGAAAAAGATTCTGTAGGAAATCTGGAGCCTAACTCTTGGCTTTTGTCTGGAGAGCCTCCATGATCCAAGACACCTGGTGGGAATGAGGATGTGGGGTATAGTAAAAGAAACTGGTTTTCCAAGTGACAAACTCTTTTTACCTACGTATAGTTCCTGGAAACGTGTTCACATTAGGTGGTGTTCACATTAGGTCGTGTGTTGGGGGGTGTGTATTAGGGCAGGGGTGGGGTGGGGTGGTCTGTGTGCAAGTCTGCTTGATTTGCTTATGAATGTGTGTCCATGTGTGTTGCCCCTAGGAAAAAAATGTGTTTACCCAGCACAATTCTCAGTGCCATTTTTCTTAATTTAACAAATCAGACCACATACTTTACTTACATTAGTTCAAACCTCATCATGGCCATATGTTGTGAGCTTGTTTATTGAACCCCCATATCAGATGGAGAAACTAAGCCACAGAAATAAATGTGCGCCACCTCACTTGCTATGAAGTGAGGAGCCAAGATGTTTACTCATGGGGTCCCATTGTTGAAGGCCTGAACTACAACCTCTATTTATCAGCCAGTGAAGGGATCACTATTCACCGTGCAAGGGAGTTCCAGCACCCTCTATGCCTGCAATTACCCAAGCCTGCAGACATCCCAAATGCCATCCCTCACATAAGAGAGCCTCAGTGATCTCATAATGTAGCTATATAGGCATCTTCCTGAAGGTGTCACATAGTCCTTAGTGTGAAACCAACATAGAAAGCCCATGTTTCTGATCAAATCACAGGTTCTGAAACACTAAGGGAGTCACTAAATAGGACAGTGTGGTGCCTGCGTGTCATAGCTGGGTCTCCTCAAGACATGGCTCAAGTCCGATAAGAATTGGGGAGATGCTTTACAGTCTTGGCCACGGTTCACCACAAGCCCTCTGAGCTACACACTTTAGGGATCATGATCATTGAGTACTCAAATTACCACTCGGTGGTTATCCGGGTGTCTGACGTCCATGGCAACTCTCTTGTGAAGCTGGCGTGGAGAGCGTCAGTGCTGGAGCTGTGCCTCCCTTCTGAATGGACCCTCCCTGTGTTAGCAGGTGGGTGCAAGCATGGGGGTCAGCACGCTCAGTGGATTTACACACACAGCATTGAACAGTAAGGCTGGGCTTCATTATTTATACATTTTCAATAATTGATGATCTTCATAATGTAAAATCAATGATTTACTACACTAGAATACTGTCCCTAGTATTGAATCATATCTCTCAATAAAGGATTGCTTAAAGTCACATGAGAGTTCTCATTCAACTGATGATGATCTGCCCGCCTTGGCCTCCTAAAGTGTTGGGATTATAATCATTCAACTGATGATTGCTGCCATAGCAGCAATTAAAGCAGTCATTTGAAAAGGCTTTTACTGTAAACTTATGCATGAGCCTGAAGTGGGGGATAAAAGAGGTGATCGGCTCCCTGTGCAATGTTTCTATTATATGCCTGCTGGAGGACAATTAGGAGGGTGATGGAGGGAACACAGCAAAGGATTGGACAGGTCCATTGAACCCATAAGACTATGGTGAGGTTAGTGAATGAGACTGGTCATTTTAGGTCAAATTCTACCTCGTGTGTTCTTTCCACGCTTTCTTCCAGTAGTTCCTTCTATTTCTTACTAACTAGGTCACTGTTGCTAAAATCCATACTAAAAGAGGGCAAAGCTTTGTAATAACATAAAAGCTAGTAAAGCTGTGATAGCTCAAATTTTACAAAATACTGGGGGCTTTTGCCTGAGACCTGGATGACATAGTTGTGTAAGAATGGGGAGTTCCTCTGAAGACTATTGGACTTCTGAGAAGAAAGATCTAAGTTGTCTCTGTGTGATATGGAGTCAGTCTTCACTGCCCACGAAGTCTGTCTGATAGAGGTGTTGAGTGCTCAGTGAACTCCGTGATCTTCCTGAAACCCAACTTTGATTCAGCGGGCTCTGCTTGGAAGCCTTTAAAGAGCAGGATCATAAGATTAAACTTGGAACACATTATCATTATTTTCCCTCTCTATTGTAAATGCATTAACCAGCATCTTCTCTGATAGAAATTTTGAGAAGATACAGCCTGTACACCACCCAGCACGGGAGGCATCATGGCTTCTGGAGAAAGAAGAAGGTAAACCCACAAGAAGGTACTGTGGCAGTTCATTGATTAAGTTGATTCAATAATCGCAATTGGTGAAACCCCGTCTGTACTAAAAATACAAAAAATTCACCGAGTGTGGTGGCAGGCGCCTGTAGTCCCAGCTACTCAGGAGGCTGAGGCAGGAGAATGGCGTGAACCCGGAAGGCGGAGCTTGTAGTGAGCCGAGATTGTGCCACTGCACTCCAGCCTGGGCGACAAAGCGAGACTCTGTCCCAAAAAAACAAAAAAAAAGTTATAGCGTGTGCTTCAGTACCATTTGTAGATGGACTCATTCCCGTTGTCTTAAGTTGCCATCAGCAAAATGCCAGGGACTCTGTTTCTCACTCCTCAGCTCCTTGTTCTTCCTGTCTCTCCACAAGGGAAGATTTTCTAGCAGCAGCTCAAGCTGTGCCTGTAATGAAACACATCCACACACACTCCTGTTGTCCACATTAAGCGGAGCTCCCTGAATATCTCATGAACAAAAGCATCTATGACTAACTGTTGCTCTGTGTTCTTCTAGCCTCTAGGGAGTCTCCAGCTCACAGGGGCAGAGAAGTTGGAGAGAGGCCGGTCAATGTGAGGGTAAGGTTGCCTTGCTTTCCCTGAAATAGAAATTTTCCTTTCTTGGCGTCTTTCTTTTTCAATTGACTTTACATTTGAAAAAATGACAATGTCCATTACAGATAGTAAATGCAGTTTTCCGAGGGGACAGAAGAAGCGACTCTTAGCAACTGATATGTAAGCCAAAATGGCATTTAGCTATGATGGCTTCAGGTTGTAGACTGCATCCTTGGGGTCCTTGTCCTTGGAAGCAATGTCTTCTCCTTGGATTCAGTATTTTGCACTTGCCAACCTATGTGGACCTGAGAGATCCACCATCCAGAAGCTGATATCTTTTCTAGTGTGTATCCTACCCTTGTTTGGGGGGCCTTGAAGTTGACTACACTTTCTGATCAAGTTTTCAATATTTATTGAGAGAAACAGAGCCTTGTGCCAACAATCCACAACACGACGTACCCCTCATAAAGTCTTGTTTCTGTATTGCAGGTGGTGCAGGTGGCCCCTCTGAGGTGTGGCTCTAGTGAGTATTCTGGAATTACTCACCAAGAAAACAATCTGGATGCCAAGAAAGGTGTGGCATCCTTGCAGGTTTCAATGTGAAGAGCCACCCTGATCCTGGGATTGTGATGGGAATAAGCATAGTAGAAGTGTTTTTTAAAAACCTGAATTCCCCAGGGAAAAGTTATGGCCAATTTTTGAGGAAGCAGCTGTGCTCCCTTTTGGGTGGTGCTGAGCTGGGTGCTTGAGGATTGGTGGTGTCTTGTGTGAGGGTGCATCATGTGGTGTGAATGTGTGTGTTTCTGTACAGGTGAGGCTGTGTGTTTTCTCAGGAGAGATTTCCCATTTATACAGCCCAATTGCCAGTGTCTGCTTCTAAAAATAAAATCCACCCCCACTCTACTCTCTCTGTACAGTGACTCCTCCACCCTCAGCAGAGCCATCCCTGGCTCTGGCTTATTATCCCCACTGCTCAGGTGGAGAACCTGAAGGGCCAAGGGAGTGGCCCCAGCTCCCGAGTTCCTGAATGAAAAAGTGAAAACAGGAACCTGGGAGCATAGGCCAGTGCTGACGCTGACATGCCCTTAGTCATGGGGTGTTCACCACCACGCAAGGAGTCCAGCATTCATGTATAAGCCCTAAAGCACCGAGCCTAAGAGGTCCCAGACACTGCCCATCATTATAAAGTGGCCTCCGTGGTCACACAACCCAGGGCAGTTATAGGCACATCTCCCCACGGACCGGCATAGTCATCGGTGTCAAAAGCACAGTCCCCAGGTGTTTGGGGCAGCTCACAGATTCTTTTTTTTTTTTTAACTTTTATTTTAAGTTCAGGGGTACATGTGCAGGATGTGCATGTTTGTTACATACATAAACGTGTGTCACGAAAGTTTGTTGTACAGATTATTTCATCACCCATATATTAAGCCTAATATCAGTTATTTTTCCCCATCCTCCCCCTCCTCCCACCTTCTACCCTCCAGTAGGCCCCAAGCTCACAAATTCTAAGAGGAGTGGGGGACCACGCAGGCCAGTGTGGCCCACTTCAGTTGTGAAGTTAATTTGCTCAGCAACTGGCCAAAGCCTATAAGGATGGGTGATGTATTTTAGTAGATTTAGTAATACTATCTTCCCAAGCCCTAAAATGCTGAAATCCTGCCAGCTGAAAATGGTGAGGAGGGACAGATAGGAACTCTGTGCAGCACTTGGTTATTAGCCTGGCTTCCATCCCCTCATGGCAACTCCCTTGTGCATGTGGGTTAAAGACCCTCAGCCTCAAGCCAAGCCTCCTCCATGAGGAGCCATCTCACTATTGACTGGCTAGTGCAGTGTATGGCCACCAGCCCAACTGAAACAAAATGTTGCTTTAAAACAAGTGTAAATCTCATACAACAGGCAAATGCAGAAGCAGCATGGTCTTGCAAGTTGCAAAGAGGACAGTTACAATTTCACTGGACTTCAACCTGGGTAGAAGACATGAGGGAACTCTGTCACTGAATCACGGCAGAGTTCAAGGCCACTTGTAGACTATTGCATGTTACAGAAGGTGGCCTTTAGCTACTAAGCAAAGGCCTCTGTTTCTCATTTCTTCCCTGTTCATCTTCTTGGTCATCCTTCTTCCACAAGAGAAAAGAGCCCAAGCAAAAGGCAGTTTCAATATTAATCTGACCGAGGTTTTGTGCAGTTTATTATCATCCAGGTAATCAGGTGCAACCTGCTCTGCCTACTACCACCCCCACCCCTGCTCTGTGTTTTCATTTAATAAATATTTTGGTCTATTTACTATGTGCTAGATTTTCTGGAGACCACAGAGTAAATGAGATAGAATCTTTATGTTGACAGCTAAGTTAGATTTAACATAACTGGCCGGGCGCGGTGGCTCACGCTTGTAATCCCAGCACTCTGGGGGGCCGAGGCGGGAGGATCATGAGGTCAGGAGATCGAGACCACGGTGAAACCCCGTCTCTACTAAAAATATAAAAAAATTAGCCGGGCGCGGTGGCGGGCGCCTGTAGTCCCAGCTACTCGGAGAGGCTGAGGCAGGAGAATGGTGTGAACCTGGGAGGCGGAGCTTGCAGTGAGCTGAGATTGTGCCACTGCACTCCAGCCTGGGCGACAGAGCGAGACTCCATCTCAAAAAAAAAAAAAAAGATTTAACATAACTGACAAAAATTAAAATTTCTGATTTCTTGTAGAAATATTTTGTATGTGTGAATGCATACTGAATGTAAAGTGTTTAACAAAAAAAATCACACTTGCACTCATGGAAGGCTTTTCATGAATTTGTCAAATTTTATTTTTTCCTATTTCTGCACTTCACTGGATAATGCATATCTGAACCTGGAAACTGATTCCCACTGCAGAAAGTGTTCTGAGTCCTGTTCCTTAGCTTCACAGGCACAGGTCTACCCAGAAGGATGGCCCAGCATCAGCTTGGCCCACACTGTGATCAGCCACCTCCATGCACCACAGCAAGCAAGTTCCCTGGGTGATTCAAAGCCTCCACCACCAGGGCACTGACCTTTACTCTGTGTTCTCCTAGCTCCCTGTGAGGACGCTGTACATGACATCGTTAATGAGGACGCTGTGCATGACATCGCTAATGACGCTGTATACGACATCGCTAATGAGGATGCTATACGTGACATCGCTAATGAGGACGCTGTGCAAAACATCACTAACGAGGACGCTGTACGCAACATCACTAATGACGCTGTACATGACATCTCTATTGAGGACGCTGTATATGACATCGCTAATGAGGACACTGTATACGACCTTGCTAATCAGGATACTGTACAAGACATCTGTAAAAAAGAAGAGGCTGCCAAGGTAAGACACTTTCCTTTGTCTTGAACAGAAATGTTACTTTCCTGGCTTCTTTCCAATCAGACATAGATATGAACATCTGCCAATGTGCATTATCGATGTCATCTGCAATTTAATCAAATGTAGACATGAACATCTGCCAATGTGGATTATTTATGACATCTGCAATTCCCTTGGTGTGGTGCTATTGATTGGCAGCCTCTCACCAACCCATGCCGGGCACAGTGGGGCGTGGTAGATGGCAACATCCACGATCCACTGCAATGCAGAGGTGTTTCCCTCCACAGCAGTTTTCCCCCGTGGATTAAGAGTTGTGAAACTGCCAATCTTAGTACACTTTAAAGATAAATTCTGTGGGAAAAGATCTTGTCTTTTCCACAGGTGTCCTCCGTGTTAGTTTTGGGGGACTTCGACCTTTGACTCAATCACTATACCCCTTCTAATTTTCTCAAGTTGTTGAGAGAATATCAGATCTGTGTGACGTGCTTGGCATCATTTCACCCTCCTAATGTTTTCTTTTCTATAATTGCAGGAGTCATTTATACTGGAGAATGGTACGTACCCTGAAATAACTCACTTCCTGAGGAAAAAACGCTCTCTCTAGGGTACAGAAACCTGATTCTGGGCTCCTTTTGGGAAGGAGGATTTGGGGTCTGGTGAGAGTAAATGATTTTGCAAGTATAAAACAATGTCTAGAGAGGTTGTAGGGATGTCTGTGAACCAGAGGAAACATCAGGGGATCCTGTGTGAAGCACAGGGGCTTCTGCTGGGGTGGGAGAAGTGGGTGGGCCTCTCTCTAATGACTTATCCTGATGTTTGTGTTTCTAAAGATTTGACTGTGGAGAGCATATCTGATGATGACGATTTTGCAGGTAGGTAACTACTTTCCACGTAAGATCCCATGGGAGAGAGTTCCCAGGGCCTTCGGGGTATCCATGCTGCTTGAGAGGTTGAGGGAGGGGGCGTGAAATCAAAACAAAAAAGGAAATATGTGTCAAATTGGATTTGGTCTTTTCCAAGTTTATTGGCATAATAGTAAGAACTGTCTCTCTGGGCTATGAGAGTGCTATGTTATTTGAAGGTGATCTTTCCCGGAACACCTGGCCTTTTCTTTTCTGCTTCTGCCAAACATCACAGCCTTTGGGTTGGATTAGTCAGCACCCCTTGGGATTGTGCAGAAGAGGTTTGGGGTTGCATCGAGTGTCACCTGTGGTGAACTGAATCTGAGGGACACAACTCTCTCACAGGCACTTACTTCAACCTGGAGACAAAGTTCTCCTGGTGTGTGCCCAGGGGTGCAGGAGAAATTGACAGTCGGCCTCTGAACTTTTAGGACTTTAAAAAGCACTCATGTTTCCATCCTTGCTGTTGACTCCTAGCTTAAAGGGAGCTCCCGGGGTGAGTGACAGAGGCGGGATCGGACCCTGGCAGTCTGACGGCAACACCTGTGTTCCTCTGCACTGGGCCATGGATGACATTACACACCTTGGTGAGAATCAGGAATTGAGGCTAATCACATCTGAAATTGAGATGGGCCTTGAGTCATATAAATAGTTTGGAAAAAATGCATTTTATTACCCTATTGAAAGAAACTGTTTATGGCCAGGCGCCGTGACCTGTAATCCCAGCACTTTGGGAGGCTGAGATGGGCGGATCACAAGGTCAGGAGATCGAGACCATCCTGGCTAACACAATGAAACCCCGTCTCCACTAAAAATACAAAAAAAAAAAAAAAAATTAGCCAGGCGTGGTGGCAGGTGCCTGTAGTCCCAGCTACTCGGGAGGCTGAGGCAGGAGAATGGCATGAGCCTGGGAGGCGGAGCTTGCAGTCAGCCGAGATTGCACCACTGCACTCCAGCCTGGGCGACAGAGCAAGACTCCGTCTCAAAAAAAAAAAAGATTATCATTATTGCTATCATCTTTGTCAAATTCTCAAAACAATCTAAGAATATATTTTATATAAATGTGCTTGGCAACATAGCTGAAAAAAAGCATTATCAGTTAAATACTTTTATCAGTAACAAAGACATAAATTTTAAGGGGGAAAAACACTTGTACTTACAACACAATGTCAGAATTAATGTAAAAATTCTGCTGGTCACGTTGGACTATTTAATTGCCTGGGGCAGGGTTTAGTAGACAAATGAGCATCTGTGGAGCACCTGAAGTAGGGGAATCAACAGAACTTGGGTTTCAAAAGTTATCTGGGTTTAGAGTGTGAAACTTTGTTGGATGACACACACCTTGCGTGAGCGAGGTGCCTCGGTGTGTGTGTGGACGTGTTGGAGGTAAAGTATAATGGTGGCTTCCTCCAGAAAGGGACATCTGGGGTGGATTCATTCCATCTGGACAACACAGCCTGATGTGGCATGGACATGAATGGAGGTGAAATGGACAGTAGCTGAGAGGATCAGTCCTGACACGGGCCGAGGTGAAAAACCCGGGAACCCCTTCAGGTGCACAGTCTTCAGCTGAAAAAGGAGGTGGTCACAGGAAATACTGAGATGGATCAGCAATGCACGGGAGGGAGAGTTCTTGGCCCTGCGGAGCAAGTAGTGTGGATTCTCAAGTTTTCTCCTCTTTCCATTAATTTCTCTTCCAAATCAGACGACTTCGATCATAAGCTTCCAAGATACCTTGAGCGATCAGATGAGCCTCGGCCTACTCTTGAAGCTAAAGGAAGGCTGCTAGCAAGACTGGCATCTGGGCTTGGCTGTGCATGTTTTCTATTGTGGGAAAATATACATAACACGATACTTCTCATTTGAGTGTTGTGTGCAGGCAGTGGCATTCAATATACTCACTTACACTTAAGGCACAATGACAAGGCAGCAGAGGGCCGTTGGGTGATTAGTTCACCACACTTGTTGCAACTGTTTGTACTGCAGAGTTAAAACACACCAGCATTCACCCCATGTCTCCTCTCTTGAAATAAACTGTCCCCTTTGCAAGGGACCTAACTCTCCATTTATGGAACTCATTGACTCTTTGCCTCTTGCAGGGGAAGTCCCCGGATGTCAGCCTTCTCGTGGGAATATAAGAATTATGAGCCCCAGGCCTCCTTGAGTCTCTCCCCAGCCAGAGTCCACATATTTCCCCCCATGTTTTTTGGGTGAAAAGGCCTTTCAGAGCCCTAAATCCATCCGGTTTATACTTGTTGCTGGGCTCCGTCATTCAAGTCAGAACCTGGGAGGACGCCACCATACCTAGAGAAGGCCATGAGGGTTTCACCTCTAACATTCTGTAGATATGGCCTGTTTATTTTGTCTACTGTGAGCTCCTGATTCTGAGTAGAATTCAGGCCCAGGGACTGTCATCTGCTTCGTTTAATGAATTATGCCAAGCCACAAGAAAAGCGATGCACAAATGAGGCGTTTTGTATGTGCGTGTTGAATGAATGAACACCAACCAGAGCCTCTCCAGATGTCTTGAGTGTGCCTGTGGCTTATATTTCAGCACCAAGGGACCCTTCTTCTGTCTGTGTCAAGGAGAAAGACAAGCCAGAAGGAATCTCAGACCTCCTTTAAAAATGTGGCCATAGATTTGCTTTCTATGTGCTTTTCCAAACACTGAAGGATATGGGCCATTGAGGCAGAATGCTGTGAGCTGCTTCGGTGAGGGGGAAGAGAAAAGTCATTAACATGAATCACAGCACCCCAAATGGAGTTCTTCATTCAAGGTCCAAGGTATGATTCCTGCCTCATTACAGTTACTGCCTTTGAGGGCTGGAAAAGCCCCAGAGATCCTAGACCTCGTCCCTCATCACAGAAGTGAAGCCATGGAGGCCCTGGGGGAGGAGCGGTGAGATGAGGACAGAAGAGAATCTAAGGTCAGGCTGTTTCCTGCAAAGAGCACTGGGTTCTCCAGGTCGCACCTCCACGCTCACACTGCCCTTTCCTTTCCCAGCACCACCCCGTTTCTGCAACTGGATGCTCAGAAAATTACTCTGCAGACTGAAGTCTCTGACCGTGAAAGCAACAATCTGCTTGTCATTTCTTTTTCATGTCTTTTTCCTCCTCTTTCTCCCTCATTTTCCAACTTCTCTCTTTCTTACTCATGGTCTCTTTGCAGTTCTGTCCCATTCCATCTGTCCCTCTGTTGGGATCCTTGTCCTGAATTGCAGAGGTGAAGGGATGAGGTCCTGAGATAGCACGGCCGAGATGAGGGAGAATTGAGTTCTGAAGCTGGGCTTTAAACTGCCAGGACCATCAGGGCCCAAGTTGCCATCTCAACTCTAACCCTACCCTTTCTTTCCCCAAGGCCACCCCATTATTGTCACAGCTCTTATACATGCCAAGGCATGTGATATAGAAGATGAAGATACAGATACAGACAACAGCAACCTGCATGCTATTTTTTCCTACTGGTGTCTCTTTTATATTCTCTTTCTTCTGCATACATTCCTCTTGGTAGCTGTGCCCCATTCCCTCTTTCCTCTTTTAGTATCATCATCGTGAAGGGCCTGGTCCCACCCAGGTAGCTGACTTCCTTGGATCTTCACTGTCTGTCTATAAAATCTCTCACAGCCCTCCTCCCACTGCCTTGGCCCTGCCCTGGTTTCTGACCCCAAGCTGCAGCATTGAATCCTGCTGAGCAGCCCTGAGTGTTCCAGGCAGGGAGCTGGGCTGCAGGTAGCAAGAGCTGGGCTCACTATGGTGGAGGGACCCCGGTGAAATCTGGGTCTGTGCTGTGAACCCCCATCACAGGGCTTTTCCTGCACTGGGGGGCTCTGGACATGCACAATTCTTCTCTTTCTTTCAGAAGTCAAGAAATTCTCTTATTCTCTATCCAGGTCAAGATATGGAGGGCATAAAAGATGGAGAAGAGGGGTATGCAATGGAGTGTGGAGCAGGCAGCATGAAGAAGGGAAGCAAGGAAGTGCGTGTGGTCCTGTTCCTTCCCTCACTTTCTTACGGACCCATCAGAAAAACCAACACATCCCGGGAGAACACGGAGCGGCTGCTCATGGGGTGATCACACAGGTGCCTTGAGCAGCCATGCAAGCCAGTGAAGGGTGCCCTGAGACTCTCCTCCCACAGCCCAGTGATTTTCCTTTTAAGTTAAAAAGTACAGGCAATTTGGCTGGGTGATTAGAAAGGAAAAATGATCATTAGGGAAAACAACAAAGAGCTCCAGGAAGCTTTCCATGGGATGTGCTGGTTCCTGACCCCATCATCCTGTTGAGGGTCCTGGTGAGGGGCAGGGTCACCTCCCCCACCCCTGTGTCATCAGACCTCCTACCCTCTCAGGGCCCAGGTGCAGGGGACTCTGCCTGTTCATCCTGGAGACCTGGAGATCCCCCATTTCTCTGTTTCAGTATCCAGGGCTGTTCAGTATCTCTGGAGGGCTGCCCATGTGTGGTTCTAGTTTATTTTGCTCCTTGCAGGACGTTTATAAGCACCCTCTGTGGACACACAACACCCTCAGCAGAGGTCCTGGGAGCAGGAACCAGGCCTCAGTGCCCTGTGGATCTGACCCAGGGACATCAGCACCAGGTCACTTTAAGGCGCTGAGGAGCCTTCTGGGTCCTGCACACCCAGCCCAGCAAAGCCCTCCTCCCTCCCTCTCTGGCCTCCCCAGTGACTTGTGTCTGTGTTGCAGATCCCTGTCCCAACACCCAGGAAGGCCGTGACGTGCAGATCTCACCTAGGCCCAGAGAGGATCTGGAGTGCGACACGTTCTGGGGAGATGGAGTCAGACCGGAGGCTGCTTCACCTCACTTAGACTTCTGAAAGTCTAACATAGTTAGTGTTTGAATATTATCGATTTGGGATTCGGTTTAGAATTATATTCTATATTTAATGTTGAACATTTTTACATTAAACAAAATCGATTGCTAGTTTTCAATAGCTTCTATAAAATAAAATATAAATATATAAATATAAAAAGCTGGCTAAACAAAGGCAGGCCTTGGTGAGCTGTTCTGGGCACTATGCTTTGTGCAGTGTGCCTGTTTCTCTCTGTGGACCGGAGGAACTTTCTCTCAGCTTCCTGGCCTGCCCTCAGACTCCCCAACAGAATCCCCCAGCACCTCTGTTGGCTTCTTCCAGCTCTCCTGCTCTGCCAGCAGCCTTCTGAGGGTGCTGCCCCACTCATTCTGTGCTAACTACATGTAGTCTTGTGCTCGGAACATACATGGAGTAACTGGTTTAGTTTAGGTGTGATTCCCATCTGCAGCCACAGCAGGCCACCAGGGTGCTGGTGACATTCTGTGTGTTTAAACATGTTTATAAGAAACTGTAAGACTGTACACTTAATATCTGAGCACTGAACCATGGTTAAAACCAAATATATCAACAGAAAAAAAATTGCCACAAAGCCAATTTCAGAGGCCAGCACAGTTTGATTCCTCTGATGACTAACAAATGTTTAAGGGAGAAGAATGCCAATCTCCTACACACTCTTCCAGAGACTGGATGTGGGGACGCATCCATGCTGCCTTTGTCAGATTAGGAGAATCTCGACACCACCTCAGCAGCAGATACGGCAGGGAGGGGAATCTCAGACCAAAGGCTCCTGTCAAAATCTGACACCAATCTTCAGCAGCCTCGATTCAGAGATGCTCGGGAAAAAAGCAACTGAAATTTCATGGTGGGATTTGCATGGGGTTGATGAGGATAGGACCACTGGCTGTTTGGTGCAGCTGGGGAGAGCGGTGAGAAAGAACAGTGCCATCGGGTTAGTGGAATGCACATTTGGTGACAGAGGGAAGGAGGCTCTGGGTGGTCCTCAGGAAGGATCCTGGGCTGGAGGTCTCCAGGCTGCGGCTACGGACAGACCCTCTAAGAGGAGATGGATTCTGCCCCTGTCTTTTCAGAAGTCTAGGGGAGGAAGGAGGAGTTTGTAGAGACTGATTCTTGGTGAGGAAGGATGTGAGCAGGAAGGTGCACGCTCTGTGCTGGAACAGCCACTGCCCCTTCTCAGCCAGGCCTGAGCCCAGGCTGCTCAGCAGCTGCTCAGCTCTTCAGTCCTTGAGACCCTGGGAGCTTGTGGGCTTCACTCACCAAACCCCCCAAGCACCAGCCCAGCAGGCCTCCTCACCAGTTAATTCTCCTGCCCTGCTCATAAGAATTTGTGAGTTTTGGTGAAACTAATGTTTTGTGATGCTGTCTTAAGGTTGTGGCTGGCTTGCAGCCACATCTGTCTTTAAGAAAGAAACCAGTTCCTCTACTTGTCGTGAGCTCTGAGGCAGTTGGGAGTCAAGCAGCCACTAGTTATTCAGGGTGGTCGCTGGAGCACTGGACACCTCACCTTGAGGCAGCTCACTGTGTGACGGTGCTGGGGGAGGAGTGACACAGACTGGACACCCTGATCCTTCAAGGGGCCTTTGTTTGGGATCAGCTGCATCATATTTTGGGTCCGGGATTAAAAGGCAGTGGCGGAAGGCTGGGTCAGGCACCTCCCACAGGACATCAGCTCTTCCCAAAGGATTTGGGAAATGGAGTGAGGGAAGCCCTGGTTCAGGGGCCCAGGGCGAGACCTAGAGGGCCTCCGCTTCAGGATCTCCAGCTCCAGGGAACCAATTACATTCCTAGCTCCAGCCCATCCCTCCTCAGTGTTGTGGCTTTGGGAAAGTCACTCAGCCCCTCTAAATTTCAGTTTTCAACTGTAAAATGTGGGTCACAGCCCTGCTCCGCCCACCCCACAGGGCTCATATGAAGGTCACAGGAGAGATGACAGCAGATCCCCCTGAGGAGCTATAAGGCATCCTGCCCATATAAAGGCTGCAAAGAGACCTTCCACCTTCCACGTCTTGTAGCCAACCAATTTTCCTCTCTGGAGGCAACCACTGCTATGTGTCTGCCTTATTCTTGCAGACGCTTCACATTTGAACACTCTTATAGCACTTATGAAGTGCCAGTCATTTTTCTTCAGGCTTAATATGGATCTGCTTAGAGTAAGCTTCAGAACATAATGCTAATAGGCAGGCCCCATTGACATCTCTATATCACACAGCAGGGAACTGAGCACAGAGGGGTTAGTCACTTTGTCACTTTCCCAGGGTCACACAGCTTCTAGGTAGGATCTGAGCCCAGGCCATCAAGCACCTGTCCCTTCTCTCAGTCACTGAGTTCAGCTGTCCTCCTGAATTGTCTGTCTCCTCTCATTGGAGTAACATCCTGACACAATCAGCCTGTTGTGTATTTTAAGTGCCCACCACACCGCAGACCCCCTCCCTCCTAAGCCCAACTTTGACGCAGTTGCTCCCCTAGGCAGCTGGTGAATCGAAGTGTGGCCTGGGAAGATTGTTAACACTTGTTCATGGTCTCCTGCCATCATCATTTCAAGAGTGGTCTCTATTTTGATCTTTCCTTTCCTTTTTCCTTTCCCCTTTCCTTTTTCCGTTCCTTTTTCCTTTCCTTTCCTTCCCTCTCTCCCTCCTTCCCTGCCTCCCTCCTTCCTTCCTTCCCTCTCTCCCTCCTTCCCTGCCTCCCTCCCTCCTTCCCTCCCTCCCTCTTTCCCCTCCCTCCCTCTTTCCCACCTTTCTCTCAATCTTTTTCTCTGTCTTTCCTGTCTCTTTCTTTTTTCTTCTTTTGTTTTTCTTTCTTTCTTTTTTTTTTTGAGTTTCACTTTTTTTTACCCAGGCTGGAATGCAATGGCATGATTTCAGCTCACTGCAACCTCTGCCTCCTGGGTTCCAGCAATTCTCCTGCCTCAGCCTCCTGAGTAGCTGGGATTACAGGTGCCCACCACCACACCTGGCTAATTTTTGTATTTTTAGTAGAGATGAGGTTTCACCGTATTTGCCAGGCTAGTCTTGAACTCCTCACCTCAGGTGATCCACCTGCCTGAGCCTCCTAAAGTGCTGAAATTACAGGCATGAGCCACAACGCCCGTCCTTGAATATATTTTCTTAAGATTATGGCCCAAAGATACAACAAGATCATGAAGGTTTAAATACAGGATACACCAGAAAAGTGATCTAGGGTCAAGGAAATCTCCTGCCCATTCCCAGAGGCATCCCATTCGGCACCTGGACAGACAGCAGGTTTAGCCCCGACATCACCCCCTGCCAGTTACTGCACTGAAGGCACTGCAGACCTGAAGCCGTTAAAGAGATTGGAGTAGTTGCTGTAGTTTGTACAGCAGGGCCTGAGTTTTGGTGAAGAAGGGTAGGAGCAGTGAGGCACCCGCTCAGAGCTGGTGCAGCCACTGTCCCTTCTCAGCCAGGCGTGAGGCCAGGCTGCTCTGATCAATAGGCAGTGAGACCCTGGGAGCTTGCAGACTTCACTCCTTGAGCCATCCGAGCACCAGCCCCGCAGGTCACTTTTTCAGTTAATGAATCCTATTAACTGCCCAGCAGCCCAGTTTGGTCAGTTGGGAGGTGAATCTAATTCTAAGGGCAACTGTCACATGGGCACTTGGTTTGGAATGTCCTGGGTTCTGAGTCAGTTGAAAGTCAAGAAGGCTGCTGGTCATTCAGGGCGGTCACCTGACCACAGGGAAGCCTCCCCACAAGGCAGCTACAGAGTCAAGTGCTAGGGCAGATAGACATAAATTTGGACCCCTGGCCTTCAGCAGGGCTTCTTCTGGGGAAAGTCATTGCATTTTGGGTCAGGGGTTGAAATGTAAACCCAGGAGGTGAATCAAGATTTGGGCCCTTCTCTTGGGCCAAGCACCTTCTCCAGGCATCAGTGTCTCCCTGCAGCAGCCTTGGGGGTGGGAGGATTTGGGAAAGGAGTGAGGAGGGTCCTTGCTTTGGAGTCCAGGGCATGGACTCCTGGTCTCAGGCGCTCAGGGATCTCCATCTCCAGGGAACCAACTAAATTCCCTGCCTTAGCTTCATTACTCCTCAGTGTTGTTACTCTGAATCTCTCTAAATTTCAGTGCCCTGAATCATAAAAGTCTCAACTCCTACTCTGCCCAGCCCACAGCACTTACTTATAACTGATTTTTTTCCATGAACTGTAAAGCATTATGTCCATGCCATGTGGAAAAGTGGGGCCCTATCCTCCCCGGCCTTCCATGTCCCCTCTCATGGACCTGTCTTGATGCTGCGCATCTTTATTCTTCCAGATGTGTAGTCATTGAACTTATGTGGGCAGCACTTAGGAAGTGCCCGTCATTTTTCTTCAGGCTGTGTATTGATCTTTAGCCTCATAGCATGATAGTAATAAGCAGGCCCTAGTAACGTGTTCACATCCCAGAACAGGGAGCTGAGGACAGAGGGGCTGAGTGACATTCCCAGGCACACATGGCTTTGATTTCAGGCCATCAGACACCAGCACCCACGCTCCAGTCACTGTGTTGTGCTTACTTTCCACATTGTATCATCTAAAGAAAGCGACTGTTCCCACACAATCCATCTGTAGGGTATTTTATGCACCCCAAACTGCAGGATCCCACTTCCTATGCCCCACTTTCATTCAGGTGGCTCCACTACACAGCTAATGAGAAGGAGATGCAAAATTTGACCTGGCAATACCTCTTTCTCTCTTATACATGCATTTGGACAAAGAGAAAAATACAATAGATTCAAATAAAGGATGTACATGGGGATGGATCCTTGGGGAAGAAAATGTAGCCCCTGGTCCACAGCTGTTCAATGCCTCAAAATAGGCTCTGGGCAAAGAACAAGGTTAAGCCTCAAATAGCATCGCATACACCCCACTCCATTAAAATCACTGTGGGAATTGATCCTGGAGTTGATTCATCAGTAATGATTGCAGGTTATTCAGTGCACCATATTTAGAGACAATAGATAAGTTTAAGGTCGTATTCTGTTGTATCGAAATATAATTCACATTCCATAAATTACCTTTTTGAAGGATACAATTCCATGGTTTTTAGTATATTTTAGTCTTGCCATCATCCCCACTACCTAATTTCAGTTCATTTTCATCACCCCAAAAAGAAACCCCCTGGTCATACCAGCCAACCCCATTCTCCCCACCCACCCTGCCCTGGGAACCCCTAATCTATTTTCTATGGATTGTTTTATCCTGGACATTTCATACACATAGACATTTCATACACATTCATACACATAGAACCATACAATGGGTTCTTCTTGCTTCTCCTTTTGTGTCTTCTTGCAGTAAGCAGAATGTATTCATGTGCATTTGTGTTGTGGCGTGTGTTAATTGCATTAACTGCACAAATTGTACAGCATGTGTGTTTGAGCCATATGAAATGTGGGCACCTTGAAAAAAAGAACAGGATAACAACAATTGTTCAGAGAATAAGAGAGATAACCTTAAACTCCGACCACCGGTGAGCTGGGCAGAACAGAGCCATATTTCTCTTCTTTCAAAAGCAAATGGGAGAAATACCGCTGAATTCTTTTTCTCAGCATGGAACATCCCTGGGAAAGAGAATGAGCACCTAGGGATAGGTCTATGAACTGGCCCCCCTGGGCGTGGCCTGTCTCTTATGGTCCAGACTGCAGAGGTGAAATAGACTCCAGTCTCCCACAGCACTCCCAGGCTTATTAGGAAGAGAAAATTCCCGCCTAATAAATTTTGGTCAGACCGGTTGATCTCAGAACCCTGTTTCCTGATAAGATGTTATCAATGACAGTGGTGCCCGCTAACTTCATTAGCAATTTTAATTTCGCCTCGCTCCTGTGGTCCTGTGATCTCGCCCTGCCTCCACTTGCCTTGTGATATTCTATTACCTTGTAAACTACTTGATGTCTGTGATGCACACCTATTCGTACACTCCCTCCCCTTTTGAAAATCCCTAATAAAAACTTGCTGGTTTTTGCGGCTTGTGGGGCATCACGGAACCTACTGACATATGATGTCTCCCCCGGTGGCCCAGCTTTAAAATTTCTCTCTTTTGTACTCTGTGCCTTTATTTCTCAAGCTGGCCGACGCTTAAGGAAAATAGAAAAGAACCTAAGTGAATATCGGGGCAGGTTCCCTAATATCTGAGGACAGGGAACACACTAACTTATGTGCCCAGGACAAGAGCTGTGGGGTCTGGAGAGGACTTCTAGGCCAGCCTCTGCAGTCTTTCCTCAGGTGACATGGCTTCCCCAGACCCACTTCCCCCTAGGTGCCCTCTCTGCATTCATGGGGTAGAGGGCTGACTGGGACAGAATGTGACACACTCAGCATGAGAGGAAAAGCCTCCTTCATTCTGTAGGCCCTACCTCTATTAACATGGCCTTTGATAAAGTGCCTCCCCACCTGTCTCCCCTCTCTGGAATCCTCAGCTGCTGCCAGGCTTCAGCTGTGCCCCATCAAAGGCAGCTCTGTCTCCCTACTTTCCCCAGCCCAGGGTTTTCCTTTTGGGGTCAGCTGTGGAGGTCTGGGCCATCCTTTGCCCACTCAGACATTCTTCCTGCCCACCTGCTGCTGTGAATCCTGCATGTCTTATATGCTCTCAGGCAGAGAGGAAACTGCTGAGCAGGGCAGGGGACAGAGCCCTGTGGCTCTCCACTTTAGACCCCTCCCAGCTGACTGCCGTGGAATGCAGCCACTTAGCAGAGCCAAATCCCCTGATGTTCCTGTTGGCTGTCTAGCCTTCAGGGACAGGTCATGGGGCCTTGGTTCCTGCCCTGTCATCTTCCCAGTCACCCTGATCTTCAGGGGGAGGAATAGCCTGGGAAAGGGCTTGGCCATAGCACCTCCACCCTAGGGCTATTGAGGATCTCACAGTTGTGTGTCTGGTGGGTTCTGTCCAGAGCCCATTTGAGAGCAGTGGGTGACAGGACAGGCCTATGTGACCCAGGCAGGCAGCAATATTGGGTCAGCCTTCATGTCCCCTTCTGTCAGCTGGGGCAGCCTGGAAGGATGATTGTGGGGTAGGTGTTATGGGCATGGAATAGACCTCAGGTGGAGGCTGCAGGGGCTCTTCGGCACTGTAGGCACAGGAGGCCCAGGAGCAGGGGAGGGAGCCATGACTCAGGGAGACTCTGGCCCATATCCTTGTCAGATAAGGGCCACAGGGGAATGGACAGAAGTGTCCAAAGTCCCCTGGGCTGGGCCCGCAGCTGTTCCTGGCTCAGACTTCTTGGTGGGCTGGTCAGAAACATGCAGTAACTTGGGGCAGTTACCAAGTGTCCAAGCCTGCACTGCTGGGCTGTGTGAGCTTGGGCCAGCTCAGGCCCTCTCTGGGTCCTGCCTTTCTGGGCTGTTCAGGTGGTTCCTTGGGCTTGGGGTGCTAATGTTTCTGGATGGGCAGCAGAACCAGTCTGCACTCAGGGCCCCAGACCATGTTCCCAGAACACACTTTCAGCATTGACAGCAGGGTGTGGTGAGGCCCCTTAGGCTGGGTTCTGGTCTAGTGCCAGGTGCACCACTACTCCACCCCCTCCAGAGCCATCTCTGGGACACTGGCTGTGAGTTCAGATGTTCTGAACAGGGACAGGGAGAGCCAGAGAGGGACCCAGCCTGGGGCTCACTGGAGGGGCTCGTGGGCAGACAGCGCCCTTTGGAGGGAACTGAGCCTGGGAAGCGGGAACCCCATTCCCCGGCTCACAGCACCTCCCACCTGGGGCCCTCCCAGGGCTGCGTGAACTTTAGTCACCTGGTGACAGGCTGAGTTACCGTGCGGAGTCACTGTGCGCCTCCTTGCTGCTGTGACGTCAGCCTCCCCATCCTCCTGACCAGGCTGGACCTCTGTGAGAGGCCTGCCTGTCCTGCACCCTATGTAGATGCCTTCCACTGTCCCCCAGGGCTGCTGGGCACCCCCTGGCTGGCCTCTTGCCCCCTCTGGACTAGGTAAGCTTATGGGTTCTCTGGCAGCTCCTGCTCCTTCCCTGCCTCTGCTCCTCCTTGGAGGCACCCACCCCCAGGACTGGACAGCATGCACACGTTCTGGGAGGTGGGAAGGAGACACTGGGCTTGTGTTTCTGAGGCCCGACTTTAGACTGTGCTCCGTTGGGGAGGTGCCAGGGAGTGTCTGAGGCTGGGCCTGACCCTGCTCCTTGCCCCGTGGATGCAGCAGAGCCGTGAAGATGAAGTTAGTGGTGCTGGGTCTGCTGGCCGTGGTCCTGGTGCTGGTCATTGTCGGCCTCTGTCTCTGGCTGCCCTTGGCCTCCAAGGAACCTGACAACCATGTGTACCCCAGGGCTGTGCAGCTGCAGATGCCAAGCACTGCTCGGAGATTGGGAGGTGAGCAGGGCAGGTCATGGGGGCATGGGTCCTGGAAACTGGGCAAATGGACCTTGGCAATACCTTAGCCCCTCTGAGACTCAGTTTCCCCACATGTAAGCAGGCTGCCTGGGCATGGGGTGTGCCAGGTGCATAGAGCCACCTGCTCTTTGCTTGGACTCTCTCAGTAGCCTCTGGGTAGGGGACGGTGACCCCGAGAGCAGGGTGTGGGTCTCCTAGAGCCCAACAGGGCCCTTTTTCTCAGTTCTAAGAGTCTGTCTCTTTGGATAAACTGCACTGTTTTGTTGTTTGATTGTTATTTTTACTTATTTCTCTTTTTATTTTTAGTTATTTATTTATTGTGAGACAGAGTCTTGCTCTTTCACCCAGGCTGGAGTGCAGTGGTGCAATCTCAGCTCACTGCAACCTCCACTTCCCGGGCTCAAGCGATTCTTATGCCTCAGCCTCCCAAGTAGCTGGGATTACAGGCATGTACCACCATGCCCAGCTAATTTTTTTTTCCCGAGACAGAGTCTTGCTGTGTCACCCAGGCTGGAGTGCAGTGGCGTGATCTCGCCTTGCTACAGCCTCCTGAGTAGCGGGATTACAGGCATGTGTCACCACACTCGGCTAATTTTTATATTTTTAGTAGAGATGGGATTTCACTATATTGGCCAGGCTGGTCTTGAACTCTTGACCTCAGGTGATTCACCCCTCTTGGCCTCCCAAAGTGCTGGGATTACAGGCATGAGCCACCACACCCAGGCGACTTTTATCTTTTTAGTAGAGACAGGGTTTCATCCTGTTGGCCAGTCTGGTCTTGAACTCCTGACCTTAATTGATCCACTTGCCTCAGCCTCCCAAAGTGCTGGGATTACAGGCATGAGCCACTGCACCTGGCCTTTAGTGGTGATTTCTGAGATCTTGTTGCACCCATCACCCAAGCAGTGTACACTGTACCTAGTGTGTAGTCTTTTATCCCTCATCCCCCTCCCCTCCCACTCTTCCCCTTGAGTACCCAGAGTCCATTATATCATTCTTTTTTTTTTTTTTTTGAGATGGAGTGTCACTCTCTTCCTAGGCTGGAGTGCAATGGTGTGGTCTCAGCTCACTGCAACCTCCTCCACCTTCTGAGTTCAAGTGATTCTCCTGCCTCAGCCTTCCACTAGCTGGGATTACAGGCACCCACCACCATGCTTGGCTAAATTTTTTTGGTATTATTAGTAAAGCCAGGGTTTTACCATGTTGGCCAGGCTGGTCTTGAACTCCTGACCTCAGGTAATCCACCCGCCTCGGCCTCCCAAAGTGCTGGGATTACAGGCGTGAGCCACCATAACCAGCCTGCCCTGCATAATTTTTGCTGTCGATGATCCGAAGTGCACCCACTCGCCATCTCTGGTGGCTGGGAGGAGCAGGTTTTGGGGTGAAGGTGAAAGAGCCGGAGTTGGGGACGTGTGTGGCCAGGGGGTACAGGTGCGACCACTTTGCAGTCCACTCCTGGGAGTAGGGCATTCCTGAGGGAGAGGAGGCCTGGTTAGCCCTGGGGCTCCTTCAAGGCCTGGCCCCAGGCCTTGGCACCTACAGCAGCCTGACAGATGTGTGGATGGACCACTAGGCGGTCCCCTTAGGAGGGTCTGTTCTAGCAGGGACCCCAGCTTGGGTGACCATCACCTCCTGCCACACTCCAGGATCTCTGTCCCTGCTGGAAGCCGGGCCCAGGGCCATGCCAGCTGTGCAGGGGTTCCGCATGAGCCTCCTCCCTGGGAGCCAAGCCCCATGCAGCTGCCCCCTCCCACCTGCCTGACCCCTCTGGCCTGCACTTCCCTCCATCCGAATCCCCAATCTCCGCCTGGAATTCTCTTTCCTCCTCAGCCCCACTTGGAAACTCCCATCCTGCCCCGACACAGCTGGGACTCCCTATCTCCCACCTCTGGGGGCCCAAAGCTCTGGATGCCACCCCAGCCCTCAGCTGGCCTCACCTGTCTCCTCGTAGCCCCACAGCTCAATGGTGACGGTCTGCGTGGGCAGCGACTTGACACGCCAGGTCAGGCTGAGGTTGCCTGAGGTGTCAGCGGTGCCGTAGTATTGCCAACGCGTCTCGTTCACCAACTCACTCTTCTCCATCATTGACACTTTGTTGGGGTGCACTGGGCAGGGGAGGTGAGGGGTGAGTGAGGGCCTGGGCCCAGGGGGTGCAGGGAGGAGGCCCTGAGGCTTCAAGGGCTGTGGGAGCCTCCAGGGCCAATGCATGGCAGCAGCTGGGTGATGGTCTCTCTGGTGCTCACGGCAGAAAAGGGCACTGAGGCCGGAGAGGCAGGGGCCTGCCCTCCCTCCACTGCCCACGCCTCTAGCCTCCACCTGGCTTCTCCCCTGCTCTGGCGTGGCGGAGCTCAGTGGATAGGCACTGGCCCACCTCTCTAGGGACCCCTGCAGCTCCCACTCACTCTGGGCTGGGATCGCTGTCTGGATGCCAGGGAGTGGAAAGGAGCTGAAGGAACTCTCCCAGGCGGGCAGGCCTCCCAAGGGACTGGTTCAGCCAGAGCAGCAGGGCACGGAAGAGCCAAGTCTCGGTGTGCATAGATAACGCTGGGGAAAGTCCCCGTGGGGACAGGCTGTGGGCTGGGAGGAGGGCTGAGGGCTCACCGGCCAGCCAGGTGCCCGCGTGAGGGAAGGAGTGGCCGTTGTCCAGTGAGACGGTGAAGGGGATGCGGCCGCTCTCATAGAGCAGGGGCGACATGAAGTGCACTTGCCCGGAGGAGTCCACATGGCTGAGGATCTGGATGCTGTCCTGTGGCATGCAAACCTGTGGGCGTGGTGGTGGTAGGAGGGGCTGGGCCATTGCAGGTTGAGCCTCTCGACAGTCTGGGCCCCCAACCTCCCTGGGGAACCCATCCAGCCAGCTGTCCCTGTGCCCTCCTGCCTGTCCTGGGTCCCACGGGCTCCACTCAGCCAGTCAGTGGGTCTGAGCCCTCAGCATGCACAGGGATGGGGGCGTGGGGCCCCGTGCCCGGCCTCCTGGGCCTCCCAACCTGCAGATCACACTGGAGTCTGTGGGGCTGGACATCTTGAAGCGCCGCACCACAAAGTCCTTGCCGCCCATCATGGAGCCTGAGTAGGGCAATGTCTCCAGGCAGAAGTCCCGGAGATCCAAGCAGCAGGTACCAAGGCCGGAGCACGTCGGGTGGCAGGAACACGGCCTGCCCAGGGCGCCACAGCGCATGGAGCAGCTCTCTTGGGCATCTGGAGGAGAGGATGCTGAGGGCCTGGACCAGCGGGTGCTGGACTGGCTGCCCCATGTGCAGGGCCTGTCTCTGTTTCTCCCACAGCCCATTAGACAGCAGCATCCCCAGGAGAACGCTGGCCAGGAACTGCACTGGCCACCACGTGGACATGGTAGAAAGCCACAGGGCCCGTGGGGATGGGATGAATCTTAGCACAGACCATCTGACTGTTGCCCTGACTGACGGGCTAGAATGCAGTGAGAAGAGGCAAAAGGCTGCATCTGCTCAGCCCTGCAGGGTCAGGAGAATTCTCCTGGGCACGACTGCCCTTCAGCCACCAAGTCCTCTATCCCACAGACAGAGGTCCTCAGAAGGCCACGGTAGCTGGAGCCCTCGACCTCTCTTGGCTCCCCAGGGTGTCTGTGGACAGTGCACCTTCTGGGGGCCCTGAAGCCTGCAGAAGAACCCCTCTTGCTTGCCTGGACTGGGGTGGGGGTTATGGCTGCCAAGAGTCTCATTCGAGGCCTGGTAGGGAATGGTGCAGGGTCTGAACCTGACCCTTCTCACTCTCCCAGGGGCTGCAATTGAGACCCCAAAGAGAGCTCCGCCCTCAGGGCAGGAGCCCAGGGCTGCTCCCCTCCTTTCTGGGGAGAGGAGGGACATTTCAAGCAGGGGTCCCAGCAGTGGGGAAAGGGAAGTGGGGGTGCACACCACGAGGGGCTGTGGCGCCGGGCCCAAAGCATCTCCTATGGGCCATGAGACCTGCGGCAAGGCCATATTTCCAGGGGCTGGCATGGAGGAAGGGTTGCAGGGAGGGACTGGGGCGGGTGCATGCCCAGCTGGGGGCCCAGAAGGGAGACAGGTCCCATTCCCAGGCTCCAGAGATGCCACCATCCTGGGGAGCCTTGCCTAATCCTGCCACTCAGAGTTTGCATAATTTAATCAGTGTTCCCCTCCCCTTCTTGAACAGATGAAGAAACTGAAGCTCAGATGCAGACAGGCAAGGCCGAGCCAGGCCCTTGGTGGCTTCTGGGAGCCCCTGCAGCCAGGGCAGGTGGTAAGGGCTGTGGCCTGGGACTGGTCACTTGGGCCCTGCCACCTGGTTTGGACGTCCAGACAGGCAGGTGGTCCTCTCCCAGCTGCAGCTTCTCAAGGTGTCCAAAAGGGACTCTTGCCACACTTGCAGGGAGTCAGAGCTGGCCCCAGGGCATGAGCTTAGGGCATCTGGTCTGTGATCTGCCCCAGCGCTTGCGGCCAGGCCAGCCCATTGTTCCCCGGCCTGTTCTCTCTCTTGCCTGGGTGGTGCCTGCTGGGAACCACAGGGTGTTGGCAGCCACCTGTGGCTCCAGAGAGGTGGCCCCTACTGAAGGTGTTAGAGGCTTGCACTGGGGGACTTGGCTCCTGTCCCCACTCGGAGCTGTTCCAGGGAAGTCACACCCGTATTTGATGTCTTCCCACCTCCCAAAGACATTTGGTGAGAGGCCCCCAAGACCTTCAGCTTCTCAGGGACTGTTTCCAGAGGGGAGAAAGTCCCTTAACCCACACCGGTGCTCAGGGCACCTCTGCAGGTGAGTGTCCTGTGAGTGGACACTCAGGTGCTGGGTCAGGGAGAGCCTGTCTCCTGGCCCCAGGCTGGCGAGGGCACTCATCCCAGGCCCAGGGCTGAGGTTGCTCCCTACAGCACGGGGTGCAGGGGAGGGTCTGAGGTGTCCGTCCTCCTGTAGGTGAGGCTCCAGGGAAGGGTGCTGGGGGGTCGGCTGAGACGGTTCCCCGGAACCGAAGGAGGGAGAGCTGCTGCTTTCTGTTTCCGGCCTGGGCACCCTTGCTGCGCGTGTCTGGAGACAATGGCAGTGCGGTAGGAGCTAGGTGTGCAGTCTGGGAAACTCCACACCCCAGGCCCTGCAGGGAGGGGGCGTCAGCTGAGTAACTGGGGCCAGCTCATCTCAGCCCTCTGAAGGCAGGTTCAACCAGACCCATCTGGGGCTGCCAAGCCTCTGGTTCCAAAAGGGTGGTGCCCAGCCCTTTACGCCTTTCTTCCTGGGTGTGGGCGTGTCCAGCCCATGAGGGCAGTGAGGAGGGTCCCCATCTCCATCCTGGACAGAGAGCCCGCTCCATGGGAGGTCCCGGGGCCAGGAGGGCCCCTGCGGTGCTGGGAGGGGAAGAGAGTTGTGAAGGGTAGGTTTGGGTCCCTGGAACCTGTGCATCCCCAAGACAGATGGGCCTGGAGCCTTTGGGGGCGGGGCCAGCTCTAGGGGCTTGTTTAATGCTCTGTGGGGGCTGCCTTAAAATCCTTAATCATTTTTGGTCAGGCACAATGGCTCAGGCCTGTAATCCCAGCACTTTGGGAGGGCAAGGTGGGTGGATCACTTGAGGTCAGGAGTTCGAGACCAGCCTGGCCAACATGGTGAAACTCCATCTCTACTAAAAATACAAAAATTAGCCGGGTGTGATGGCGTGTGCCTATGATGAATTTTTAAATTTGCCTTCCCGCCATCGGGACTCTTTGACTCCCCCACCAATCCCCCACCCGCAGAGAAGCCTGTGTCCCCTCCTGTCCATCCGGTCGCGACCACCTGACCAGGGGGGAGGGACACCCAGATGCGAGCCTGACGGGGACTTGCCCCTGATGACGGCGATGCTGAGGACCTGGTTCTCTCCATGCTGCTCAGTGTTATGTCACCTGTGCAGAAATGTCTGTGCAGGGTCCCTGCCCAATTTGGGGTTGATTATCTTGTTGTTATTGCTGCTTAGCGCTGTTAACGTATTGCATATTTTTAATAACAACCCCTTAGGAGATACATGCTCCCCCCAAACTTTCTCCGCATTTGTAGGATTCCTTTTCATTTGGTTCATTGCTTCCTTTCTGTACAGAAGCTTTCCAGTTGGATGTAGGCCCACGTGGTTGTTTTTGCTTTTGTTACTTGTGATTCGCTTTCCCAATTTAAAAAATAAATATATTTACAAGCCATTCCATTCTCCACGAGGTTTTACCTTTCTGTTTTCTTTTTTTTTTTTCCATTTTTTCTTTTCCCATTTCCAACCTGTGAGCTTTAGATGCAAGTTGCCCCAAAACTAAGTGCTCCATCATCTCCCCCGACCTTTTTCCTTACAGGTGATGGTGAGATATAATTTCAGGTCTTGTGTTTGGGTCTTCAGTCCATTTCGAGTTGATTTTTGTGTATTGTATACCAGAAGGGGCCTATTTCATTCTTTTTCATATAAACATGAGTTTTCTCAAAACCATTTAATGAAGAAAGTCTGCTATCCCCAGTGAGGCTTTGTGATCTCTGATACTGTTTTCATTTGCTTTGGAGATATACCCCATAGTGGGATTGCTAGATCATATGGTAGTTGCATTTTCAATTTTTTGAGGAATCTACAATTTTTTTTTTTTTGTTGAGACAGAGTCTCGCTCTGTCATCCAGGCTGGAGTGCAGTGGCACGATCTTGGCTCACTAGAAAGTCCACCTCCCGGGTTCAAGCGATTTTCCTGCCTCAGCCTCCCGAGGAGCTGGGACTACAGGTGCATGCCACCATGCTTGGCTAATTTTTTGTATTTTTAGTAGAGATGGGGTTTCACTGTGTTAACGAGGATGGTCTCGATCTCCTGACGTGGTGATCCGCCTGCCTTGGCCTCCCAAAGTGCTAGGATTACAGACGTGAGTCACCGCGCCTGGCCTACACCTTTTTTCCATAGTGTATATTCTAATTTATCTTTACAGCAATAGTGTATAAGATTTCCCCGCTATCTAAATCCACACCAGCATTCTTTTTAATTTTTAAGATATTTTCAGTAACATGGATTCCAGTAGGTGTGAGATGGTATCTGAATGTGGTTTTGGAGTACATTCTTTTCTGATGAATAAGAATGCTGAGGACCTTTTCTCTTATGTGTTTGTGCATTTTATGTTGTTTTTGCAGTGATGCCTATTCAGGTTTTTTGCCCAGTTTTAGTTTGGATACGTGTTTTTTTATGCTATTTGATATATATTTTTTTCTGTGTACGTGTTTGATAACAACCAGTTGTCACTTCTATGATTCCCTCATATTTTCTCACAATCTTTTTCTTTTTTGAGACAGGTCACTCTCACCCAAGCTGGAGCACAGTGGCATATCACATGACCATGCAGATTGGAATACTGGCTACCTACAGCTTGCAACAAAATTTGAGATCAGGAATTGTGAGTCTTCCAACTTAGTTTGTATTTCTCAGGATTCCTTAGATGTTCAGGGCTGTTTGTGGTTCCATGTTAATATTAGCATTGTGTATTTACATTTTTTTGTTGTTTTGTGTTTGGACAGAGTGTTGCTCTTCGCCAGGCTGGAGTGCAGTGGTGCGATCTTGGCTCACTGCAACCTCCACCTCCAGGGTTCAAGCGATCCTCCTGAGTAGCTGGGACTACAGACGCGTACCACCATGCGTGGCTAGTATTTTTTTTTTTTGTATTTTAGTAGAGATGGGGTTTCATCATGTTGGGCAGGATGGTCTCGATCTCCTGACCTCGTGATCCACCCGCCTGGGGCTCCAAAAGTGCTGGGATTACAGGCATGAGCCACCACGCCTGCCCACTTTTTTTTTCTCTTTTAGACAGAGTCTCCCTCTGTCGCTAGGCTAGAGTGCAGTGGCGTGATATCAGCTCACTGCCACCTCCGCCTCCTGGGTTCAAGCAATTCTCTGGCATCAGCGTGTTGAGTAGCTGGGATTACAGGCATGCACAACCATGCCGGGCTAATTTTTGTATTTTTACTAGAGATTGGGTTTCACCATGTTGGCCAGGCTGGTCTCGAACTCCTGACCTTGTGAGCCACCATGTCTGGTCTAGGGTGCATAGGATGCCTTCTCTTTGGGTTCATTTATTCTGTCCTGTGCAGAGGCTCTAATGTTGTACTTAGTCTCTCAGGTTTATATTTGCATTTGTTGGCAGTGATTTATGTGTCCCGTACAAAAAAAGAGATTGTTAAGCCATTTTATTGTCTACAAGTATTTATCCCCTCATTTTTCCTTCTCTTTTTCTTTTTTCTTTTTGCAACCTATGTGCACAGGGCCACGTTTCCCCCAAATATATGCTAATCCCATGTTTTCTCCTTGGAGTGTTTTGCTTTCAGGATTGAATTTAACTGTTTGATGTATTTTTCATAGATTTCTGTGTATTGGGCAGCATAGGGGTGCTATTTCAATCTTGTGCACATGACTACCCAGATTTCTCAACTGGTGTGCCTTGGCGTGCTTTTGCAAAATGTGTGCCCTAAATATAATTTTGGGTTGATTACTTGGCTCCCTCATTTTGTCCATTCGGTTGTCTTTCTATATTTATGCCAGTCAGTGATTGCTTGGACGACTGTAGGTTTTGTTTTATCTATCATCCATGTGTGTATATATGTATCTATCTATAATATATTCTAATCCTATTTTTTGTTTTTTGCTTTTTTTGAGACATCTTATCGCTCTGTCACCCAGGCTGGAGTTCAGCGCTGCGATCTTGGCTCATTGCAGCCTTGACCTCCCGGGCTCAAGTCCTCCCTCCTCAACCTCCCAAGTAGCTGGGACTACAGGTGGGCACCACCATGCCCCACTAATTTTTTTGTACTTTTTGTAGAGGTAGGTTTTGCCATGTTGCCCAGACTTCTCTCGAACTCCCAGGCTCAAGTGGTCTGCCTGCCTCAGCCTCCCAAAGTGCCATGAGTACTTGTGGGAGCCACTGTGCCCGGGAAACCCTGTTTTAAAATATATATATAATTGACTTATTTTGATTAAATTGCAGGTTAGTTACATGTGAACATTTGATAACACCGACGCTTGTGGCCACTGATCCCGTCACTGACAGGCAGTGAGCAAAGTGCCTGTCAGGTGGTTCTTCCGCCCACACCCCCTTTCTGCCTCCTTTTTTCATCTGATAGTGCCCAGTGTCTACTGTTTCCATATTTATGTTTGAATGTATTCACTGTTCAGCTCCCACTCATAAGTGAGAACATGGAGTATTTGGTTTTCTGTTCTTGCCTTGGTTTGCTAAACGTGATAATCCCCAGGTCTATCCATGCTGCTTAGGACATGATTGTGTGTTTTTCTTATGTCTGCGTAGTATTTTGTGGTGTGTATGCCCCACATTTAAAAAAAAAAGTCGAATCCACTGTTGCTGGTCACCTAGGATGCTTCCACGTCTTTGTTCTTGTGAGTGGCACAGCCGTGAATGCACGAGAGCATGTGTCTTTTTGATAGAAGGATTTTTTGCCTTTAGGGTAGGTACCAAGTAGTGGGATTGCTGGGTCTGATGGTAGTTCTGTTTTAAGTTCTTTGAGAGTCTCTAAACTGCTTTGCACAGTGTGAACGTTTTCACGTTGACCAAGAATGTAGCAGCATTCCCTTTCCTTTGCTTCTCGCCAGCATGTTGTTTTGACTTTGGAAAAATGGCCATTCTTACCAGCATGAGATGGTATCTCATTGTGTTTGTGAGTTGCATTTCACTGATGATTAGTGAGGTTGTGCATTTTTTCATGTCCGTTGATTACTTGAACGTCTTTTATTTTTTTTATTTTTTTATTTTATGAGACAGTGTTTCTCTTTGTTGCCCAGACTGGAGTGCAGTGGCACAATCTTGGCTCACTGCAACCTCCACCTCCTGGGTTCAGGCGATTCTCCTGCGTTTAAATGGTACAAACTTTTCACTTGGGATGATGAGAAAGTTATGGAAATTGATAATGGTAATGACTCTATTGCTTTTTTGTAAGAGATGGTGTCTTGCTCTGTTGCCCAAGCTGGAATGCAGTGGTGCAATGATAGCTCACGGCATCCTTGAACTCTTGGGTCTAGGCAAGTGGGTCTAGGCAAGCCTCCTGCCTCAGACTCCTGAGTAGCTGGGACTACAGGTGCAAGCCACCATGCCAGGCAATTCTATCACATTGTGAATGTACTTGACACCACTGGATTTTACAGTTAAAAGTGATTTAAATGGCAAATTTTACGTTGTGTATATTTTATGACAAAAATATACTTGTTCAAATGTCAAAATATATACAATGTTATATTCATAAAATTTTCCTTTTCACACATGTATTTATCCTATTCTAACTCATTCTCATCAATTAAAAAAGCACTGTAATTACTGGTCATTATGTACTAAACTTTCTATACTTCACGTTGAAGCCCTAACCCCCAATGTTACCGTATTTGGAGACAGAGCATTACAGAGGGTAATTAAGATGAAATGAGATCATAAGGACCTCATAAGAGGAGATTAGAAAATGGGCAACATAAAATGAGATGAGGACAGAGTGAGAAGGTGGTCATCTACAAGTGTGGATACATCTTCAGTTTGTGTGGAGTAACAGTTGAAGGGCTCGCCCATCCTATAATGAAAGTTGGAACAGGTGCCTTGGGCGGGCTCCAGGATTAACTGATCTATTCGCTGCATCCCACTGTGGGACCCCAGAGGGAAAGAAGCACTGTGGAGATTCCTGAGACATTAGAAATGGAGCCCGAGAAGTTTCCAGGACACCCACATGGGCTCCAGGTGAAGCAGGGGCCCAGGGAGACCTTGTCTGAGCCCTGAGTGTGACGCAGCGCCTGGCCACTAGGGGGAGGCAAACTCTGTGAATCCTGTGGGACCTGAGCTCTTGCTCTGAGCCCTGCCCTTGCTAATCACTAGCCCTGGGAGGGAGCAGATTTGCATGGAATGTGATGCCCCTGCCCAGTCCTTCACTGAGGGGATAAGAGGCTTTGGGGCCTCAGGCTCAGCTGAGAGACTGAAGAACCCAGCATTGCAGCAGCTCCGCCATGGCCTGGGCTCTGCTCCTCACCCTCCTCAGTCTCCTCACAGGTCAGGGTGGGCAATGGGCTGGGCCCCCAGAGGGACCCCCACCTCCCAGCCCCCTGCTCCCCACCCCTGCTCTTCCTCTTCCAACAGCTCATCAGCCACCTACCAACAGGAGCCCTCATGGGTGTCTGTGTTTCCAGGGTCCCTCTCCCAGCCTGTGCTGACTCAGCCACCCTCGGCATCGGCCTCCCTGGGAGCATCGGTCACACTCGCCTGCACCCTGAGCAGTGGCTACAGTAATTATAAGGTGGACTGGCACCAGCAGAGACCAGGGAAGGGCCCTCGGTTTGTGATGCGAGTGGGCACTGGTGGGATTGTGGGATCCAAGGGGGATGGCATCCCTGATCGCTTCTCAGGCTCGGGCTCGGGCCTGAATCGGTACCTGACCATCAAGAACATCCAGGAAGAGGATGAGAGTGACTACCACTGTGGGGCAGACCATGGCAGTGGGAGCAACTTCGTGTAACCCACAGTGACACAGGCAGAGGGGAAGTGAGACAAAAACCTCCCGGCTGATCTACTCTGTCCACACTTCCTTCCCACTGGCCTGACTCACAGTTCAGAGGCCTGTCTCCTAACTCCGTATTTAAAGTTTTCACCTTCCTAGACATTTTGGAGTTCTAATTCACAGCAAATGTTCCCTGTGTGTAAATATTTTCTCAAGAGCTTTTAAACATTGAAGTTTGCACACCAACATTTGTGGTTTTTGCCACTCACCTGTCCTCTGATGGGATTTAAGTTTCCAGGTTGTAGAGCTGCTCACAGGTGCATTTATAGGGAAATCACTGTCACCAGCTCCCACTACCTTTGCCCATATTCAACATTTGTGAGCTGCCTATACAGTGATGGGAACTGACAATTTCCCTGGAGACATAAGGCCTTCACGCTGACTCACAGGGTCACATAATCGACGTGGACTTCAGCCATCTCCAATCACCTCCATGTGCACAGAGCTCTCATGGTGCATGTGCTTGGCTGTCCTAGAAAGAGAGAATTGACACACACGGAAGATAGGAGAATGTGAGCCTGCTCTGTATCTGAGATTCTGGGAGAGGCCCCCACTGCCTTCACAGAATAAATTCCTTCACATGCAGGGAGAGAGCTCTGGTGGAATCACTCTGCAATGCCTTCTGATGACAAATACCTGGATTGAGGTCAAATTTCACGGGTTAATAACCCTTTTCAAGACTACCTCCACTACAGACTCCAGTTCCCAGGCATTAAGACTGAGGACCCTTGTAGACAACCAAGATGGGGCTGTGACCAGCAGGAGCAATGGGTAACTGTCCCAGGCCCTGCCTTGGGGCTGCTCACAGCTGGGTGAGCCCCACTGGCCACAGGCTGGCAGAGGCTGAGCTGCTCCCTGTGCTCACTGATGAGACTCAGCAGCCTAGTGCTCTCAGGGTCCAGCAAAGCCTCTTGGGCAGGGTCCTGTGCCTGTTTCCAACAGCTGCTCCCTCGAGGACCCTCCTGGGCCCACACTCAGAGCAGCTCCTTCCTCAACCTCCTCTGTCCTCACGTCCCCTCTTGGGTTCCTGAATCAGTGATCAGGTAGGGTCTCATCTAGCCAGAAGGGAGGGAGTGGATTTGCATGAACAGCTTCTTATTTTCCCTGGGGGAAGAAGGAAAAATAGTCAAGCCTGGGGAAGCCCAGCCCAACTGTGAGGTCCAGAGGCTGTGTCCACCATGGCTTGTTGCCTGAACTCCTCTCATACCCAATCCTTGGTCTATGTTTATAGACTCAATGAAAATACCTCCCTTTCTACTGGCCTCTTAATGCTAACAGAATCATTTTGTCCTCTAAGCACAAACAGCCTTTCGGGTTGCTGGGTGGGATAACAACTAGAGCAGAAGTCCAGCATGCGCGGCCCCCTTCCTGGCCCATACATGTCCCTGCTCTTGGCCCAGTCTTTGCTGGTTACTCCCTGAACTCTGAAACTTCAGGGAAGTTGAGTTTCTCTTTCTCTTGAGATTGTACTCTTGAGGAGCTCCTGAATTTCCAGGTATAGGATGACCCCTCCTCATTAAGGACATGGCTGTCAGACTCATCCCTGGTTTACTTCCTCAGGTTTAGGTCTGTGAGTTCTAAACAGTTTCCCTATGTTTCTTTGGTTGATATTTTGGTTGATATTTCCCTTTGTTTCTTTAGGTTGATATTACGTTGGGTAATTACATTGGTTGATTACATTGGGTAAATGTATTCTTGTAGATATAAACATTATAAACTCTTCCCCCTTAAGCTCTTAATAAATAAACTTGTTTGGGTGCCAATGTACCAATGTAGGTAAGAAGTCTTGACGCTTTTTATTTTATTTTTCTGCAGGGGCAGAGGAGAATCTGAAAAAAAAAAAAAGAGAGAGAGAGAGAGAAGTTCAGTTTATAATACTGTTATTTTCATATAAACCCTCCTACTTTAAAAATTACAAAACTAGACCTATACTGAAAATATTTTTAAATATATCAGAGTATCTGCATCTGTCACTGTGGAGATGGTTGCTTGCTCTACCACAGAGCACAATAATACTCAGCCTCATCTTCAGCCTAGGCCCCTGTGATGGTGAGGGCAGCCTTGTCTTCAAGCACAGAGTGTGAGAATCAAGTGGGGACCCCATGCAGAAATGGGGACGTCAGACACACACACCCTGGCTCAGCCTCACCTTGTGCTCCCAACATCTCCATCTTCTTCACACAGAGGCTGCTGCTGCTTCTGGCTAACACGGGCTCCTGATGCTCGTTCTCCAGGGCCCAGGAGAAAGTAGTCACATATATTCTTCTAAGCTGCAAAATTTTTATTTTTAACCCCCTATGTTGTTATAACAATGTGTTCATAAAGCACAATACTAAGATCTATCATCAATTGCACAGTTACGAGTTATTTATAGGAGTGGCAAAATAAAAAGTTACACACACACACACATGCAGATTCAGGCAGGCCAGAATTTAATTACAAGAGCAAAGTTTGATATCAGTGACACAACACAACAATGATCCTATGTATAATGATAAACATAGCAATGGACCATATAAAGCTTTGAAGAAACATAATGGAAACACGGAAAAGATCTCCCTCTCACCAAATTTTAGAAAATCTAAAAAAAATTTGAAAATATTAAAACCCCTCAAAACTGAGTTAATTTATAAAATATAATACAAAACATAAAGTTTACATAACTTTAACACTCTTCATACTCAGTAAATGCAGCTTCTTTCTCCACAATTTAATCCAGTGTACCAAAAGGGAGCCTCCCTGTTTGCTGGAGGAAAACCTCAGTGCCACAACAGTAGAAAAGCGCCAACCTCTCTGACCACAGTGCATCTTCCCTCCAGAGACTCCGCGGGACTCTGCATGGTCTCCTGAGGGCCCTGAAGTGGAGGCTCTGTGATGAGAGTGGGGCATGGATGGCACAGGGCAAGAATGTCTGCAGGGCAAGAGTGTTAGAGAGACAAGCTTCATTCCTCTCTGAAACAAGCCTATCTTATGTGATTTATCTTTATTCCTCTCTACAAAAAAAAAGTCACAAAGATAGCCGCAAAGAAATATGTGAAATTATACAAGGCTAAGATAACAAAGAATATTGGAAGAAAAAGTAATTATGACATCTTCTACCAAAACATTTTAGGCCAAGCGTGGTGGCTCATGCCTGTAATCCCAGCATGTTGAGAGGCCAAGGCAAGAGAATCACTTGAGGTCAAGAGTTCAAAACAAGCCTGAGATCCCATTTTTATTTTTTAAAAGCAGCATTAAAAAAAAAAAAAAGGTTCATCATAGCCTCCTCTTCCCACAGTTAATAATGAGAATAGAGAAAGTTCAAAAAGTGAAAATTTAAGCAACTCTTATGTACCCATAAAATTTTTTTAAATTTTAAAAAAGAAATGAAACCAGTGGCACAATTGACCACCAGCACACGGGTGCCTCTTCTTCACCTGCCCCTCCTGAAGTGACAACCAAACCCAGGGGCTCAGCACAATGAGCCCTCCCTCTGGCCATACATTCCCTGTGAGGCCCCTTCTACTCTCATCCCAACACAATTGCTCCCCAGGCATCTGGGGGCTGCTGCTGAGATTCTCCACTCACGGGGTCCTGGCACAGCAGTGGTATCTCAGTGCCCCTCTTCCTCTGTGTCCTGGGAGATGGAATCAGAGTCAGCCTGATCTGACCCAAAGCCAACAATTAAGAGCCCTGAGTGACCTCTCCTGCTTTTCCCCCACAATGGACTCTTCCTCTCAGTGTCCTTCCTGGGGTGCTCTGTCACTACTCAGTAATATCTTATGTCCTCAGTGCTAGGCGTTTTTCACATAATATACTCTTGTTAGTTTCTCATCACCTTTCCAAGCTCAGTTATCAACTCTAGGCTGGTGATCCTAACTATTCATTTACAGCACATTGTCATATAAAGGCCAGCGATATCTAGAAAAAAAAGTGCCAATAAATGTAAGTGTGTACTGCATCTTACGAATCACTACAAGGATACCAGAAAAAATATCCCTGCACTCTTCAGACACAAGAGTTTAAATGGAGTTCAATATAATAGTTTATATAGATAATAGCTAATATAATAGTTTAACCAGTCTGTCTGTGGCTAAACCAGTCACCATCTCCTGCACTGGAAGCAGCAGCAATAAGGGTCTTGGGCTTGTGTCCTGGTACCAACAATGACCAGGAAGTGCCCCCAAACCTCTGATACATATATACAGATCCATATATTTATATCCATATCCTGCAGCGAATATCTACCTGCAGGGATCCAGGACTGAATCTTGGGCTACCAGTCCGGCAAGAAGGTATTGCTGAGCATCTCTGGGCTCCAGGCTTAGGACAAGGCCGATCTCTACTGTTGGCTTTAGACAGCTCCATCGAGGCCCCCACAGTGCTGCAGTCTGGGGAAGTGAGACAAAGACACACCAAGTTTCCAGTGAGTATGAGCTACCTGCAGCACCACCCGCTGTCAGGACAGCTGGGCTCTTTACCATTTGTGTGTATGTTTCCTGGTGCTGCCACTAACCAGCGCCCAGGACTCAAGTCAGGGACAGTGATCTAGAGAATGCAGCTTTGTTCTCTCAGAGCCAGCCCTTAGCAAAAGGAGCCCTTAGCAAAAGCACATTGTCAGACTGCTTCAAAAGAATCAGAAAGCCACCAGGTGCAGTGGCTCACGCCTGTAATCCCAGCACTTTGGGAGGCCGAGGCGGGCTGATCACGAGGTCAGGAGATCGAGACCATCCTGGCTAACACGGTGAAAACCTGTCTCCACTAAAACTACAAAAAATTAGCCAGGCGTGGTGGCGGGCATCTGTAGTCCCAGCTACTCAGGAGGCTGAGGCAGGAGAATGGCGTGAACCCGGGAGGCGGGGCTTGCAGTGAGCCGAGATTGCGCCACTACACTCCAGCCTGGAGGACAGAGCGAGACTCCATCTCAGAAAAAAAAAAAAAAGAATCAGAAAGCCTTTGATTCCAGGAACAGGCTGCTCTGGGGACAGACCCAAGATGGGTCAGGGGAGGCAGGGACAGACTCCAGCTGGGCCTGTCTCAGGCACATGCACTAATGCAGAGGTCTAATCATCCTTATTGTCTACTGAACACCTACTATGTGCCAGGCTAGGAGGAGGGCTCAGGATACAGAGTTACCAAGACAGACAAGTTCCTGTCTTCATAGGGCTGACACCAAACTAAAGAGAGACGGTCAAGAAGTCAATGGGAATAAGGCATATTGTGGTGTATCGAAGAGGTGACACTGGCCAGAAGGGGGAGAGCAATAGGACGCCTTTAGTGGGTTGTAAGCAAGGAAGACACAGCCTTTTGTTTGAGATTTAGGAGGAAAGTCCAGCTTCTCCAAGGAAGACAAACAATGAGGGGACAGTGTGAAGGCAAAAGGTCCAGTTAGAAAGCAGTGGCGTTGTGCATGTGAGAGATGAGGTATCTAGCATCTGATGTAGCAGCTGAGCTGGGAGGAATGTGCATGACCCACACCATGGTGAGAAGGACTAGAGGAAAGAGGACACTAGGTTGAGGCCCTGAGCTTGTCCTTGTGATGGGAACCTGACAACAGCCTGCAGCTGTGATCAAGTGTGTCACACTCTTCTTCTCTCTGGAAAGCTCATAGGACTCAGGACTCATTGCTGCCCTTCCCTCTTATTCAACGAGATTTATTTGAACCATCACTTTTGACACCTGGACAGAGACCTGCTTACTTTCTCTTGAGCAAAAGCACCGAGGGTCGGGACAGAGCAATGTAGAGCACATAGGATGATGCGCTACACACACTCAAGGGGCTGCTGTTAAAGCTCAAGATCAAACCTCCCAGAGCTCTATCAGAAACCATGAGAGGGGAGGTGTCAGTGCTGAAGTAGCTGATTTGGGGGTACACTGATTTGCCATCTTTGCAGCCCTGGTTTGGGGGTGAGGGAGAGTGAGGGCTGAGGCCCAGCATCAGCGAGAGTTTCCTGAGGTGTCATTATGCGCCAGGTTCCTTGTGACCACCTCAGTGATGTGTGGGGGTAAAGGTCAATTGAAAAGCTGGAGAGCGGTGGACAGGCAGGATTCTGTGTCTGGGTGAGGGAAGGATGTTCAGCTCCTGCCCAGGCATCCTTATTTACATTTCTGTTTACCTCTCTTCTTCCTTGTCTCCTTCCCAGGGCAGGGTTCCAGGGCTGTGCTGGTCTTTCTCCATCACAAAGAGAGCAGGAGAGAGGTTATCTGATGACGAATTCCCTCTTCACACTCAGTTGTCTGATTGTCCTTAGGAATTCTTCCTGAGGATGGGAATGTTCTGTTTTATTTCTCCCTTACAGTAAGATCCCAGCCATTTGTGAGGCCGAGGAGATTGACCCCATCCTGTCAATGCAGGATTATTTACAGCACACATGGTCAAAAAAAACACCATCAACTTCTGCACAAGTCAATCCATTCTTCAGGGTTATAGAAATGCATTGCTCAGCTGTCAGCAATGGGCTTCAAATCCCCAGGGTGACTAACTTTTCAGGATGGGATCATCCACATGAAGATGTTTCTTTACAGTTAGTGACTCTATTCACTGTGTTTCCCCTGCTGAGATCCAGCCTCCATGAGATTGTTTATTGGCTGTTTTCTGTCTTGTCATTGCTGAAAACACTTCCTGGCACTAAGGACAGACTCAATACATGTTTATTAAATACGGGCGTTCATCTACATTGGAATCCCAGGAAGAGGTACAAATCTGAGGTCAAGATAATAATTTTTAAAAATTCTGATTATTTTGTGTTTGAGATTCCAAGTTCATTCAATGGAAGATACTAAGTAAGAACTTTTGCCTTTGGATTTGGTTAGCAGGAGAAGGATATGGATATAAAAATGCAAATATATATCACACATACCTCCCCATGGCCCAGAGACTTGAAGGCCCAGCTGGTCTCTGCAACTGCCAATCACGGCCTCTGTTCACTCATTTATGGTCTGATTCCCATGGATCCATATATGCTGGATCCCACGGGTTCATGTGGAGAAAGTGGAGAGAAGGTGATGGGCTTTCCCAGTCCTGCTTAAAGAAACCACAGGAAGCAATTAGATCATAAAGCAAATTCTGGGGACAGAAAACCCTCGAGAGCAAATAAACTGCAAATATGGGTGAGTTGGGAAAATTTCTGGCAATATTTATATAACTAAGAAACTTTACATTAGATATCCTTTCTTCACAATATTCATTACAGAGCTTTAAATCATCCATATGATCAATGCAATTCAAACATTAAACTCATCAACCCCAAGTCCCATAGCAGACTTTGATGAGGAAATTCTTGAAGGAAGAAGGATGGGTTTGTGAGCTCTGTGTCCACAGAAGAGATATTTCTCCACTAGGAGAACTGAGTAAAGCCAATAAATAATTAGGAATGTAGATGCCCAACTGGACTTTATTCTAACCCAATATGCAATGCTGTGAGTCCTCCATCTGCAAATCATAGCATTCTTTGTGCTTCCTCCAGTTTCCCAATTATTTTACAATAAATTAACTTTAGACATGAATGATTAAAAAACAAATCAATTAATGTAAGAGTCCTTGGAATGTGTTGCTTTAATTCACAAAAATTATGGAACACTTCAAATGTATATATTTGTTAATTTATTATTTTTTACTGCTTATTATCTGTTATAAAATCACCTAGCGAAGGAGTAAGTAATGGGTTGAAAAATTAACAAATGAACCATACTGATGATGTCAAAGTTGGCTGATGGGTGCAAACAATTCATTAGAAAAGTATCTGTATATTCGTATGGCTCAAAAGTTTCCATGCTAACCAGCGTTTAAAATATCCTTGTTTGTAACTGTTCTGCTTTTAACAGGTGTACAATATGGACAAAATGTAAGCTTATACTCTGACTTTGAGTAGAAGCCCATCTTCTCCCAACAGGCAGAGGAGAAGCTGGTGTGGAGAACATGGAAAACACAGGAGCTCAGGGTTTCCCAGGACAGAGAAGCGAGTGAGCCCGGAGCCCTAAAAGCAAGGGCGGGGCTGTGAGTTGGGCTGTGGGTGTGTGCAGGGGCCACAGTGTGAAGGGCATGCTTCAGAGGCCACAGGATTTGGATTTTATAATAAGAATGATGAGTTACTGAAGGGGTTTAAGCCAGGTAGTACCTTCCCTGCCTCATCTATATGAGAGGGATCTCTCTCCAAATGCCTTGAGGAGAGAGTGCCTGAGGAAAGTGAGTGTTCCTGATTCTAGATTATTCACTAAAGCACCTTGTGAGTCTAGAAATCCAAGGGCCATTTGCACAGTTAGCACAAGAGTAGATGTGGCTACATTGAGAAGTGATGGTCTCTGCCTTTGCCTCCTCTGGCATTCAATACTTGTGAGAACACTTTGCAGGTAAAATAAATACTGATATTTCAAATAACCTGAAAGCATCCAGTAAAAAAATAAAGGTGGCAATATCAAGATACAAACAAATTGTATAACATTTAGGACAAATTGTTTACCAAAAAATATGACACAACTGTGAAGAAAGTGACGTTTTACTTAGGGAGATAATGGCTAACCTTATAAAACAGAGATATATGTCACACTGTTCACTGGTAAAGGAAAGTCTACAAAATCTCTTAATGTTCCTACATCACAAAATTGAGTCGAATCTCTATAAAACCTAGGAAACCATTAGATATATAACTTTTGCTAAATTGCTGCCTTTAACATGTATTGGATCATTTATTTTTCCTGGAAAATTCTCATTCTTCACTGTCCTTTTGAACAACCCCTAGCTGCCCTTCAACTTAGCTCCTCAGCTGACCCATTTTTCATGATGCCCACCCTGATGGCACATGTGGGCAATTTGACTTTTCTAGAATGCCATGCAGGGGTGCTGACAACTTTATATATACATGGCTGCACATCCCACAGACCAAGACTACTTCTGGGAGTGAGAAATCATAGTAATAATGCATAGCATGATAGAAACAGTGTCTAGGAATCAGACCATGGATATGTGAATACAGACAGTGACTGGAGAGCTGCAGAGACCAGCTGGGTTCTGAAGTCTCTGAGCCATGGGAAAGTGTGTGTCCTGGGACCAGCATCAGATCTTTTGGGGCTGCCCTGTGGTTCCAACACAGCTGTTCAGTAAGGACTATTCACTCAAAGAAATCCAGGCCTTGGGGCTGGGCCCTGTGCTCACTGATGGGGACTTAGCAGCTGTGTCCTCTCTGGCCTGGCAGAATTCCCTGAGCAGGGACCTGTGTATGGTCTCAACAGGTGCTTCCTCCCGGGGCCTTGCAAGAAGAAAAGCAAACCTTCCTCCCGCTCAGTCTGCAGAGAGAGCTGAGCTGCATCCCAGGTCTCAGGAGGGCTGGGCAGTCCCTGCCTGGAACCATTGCATGAGCAGCCCTCCTCTGCAGAGGGTGGGAAGAAAAGGAGGCCTGAGGCAGCCCAGTCCACTGTGGGTAAGAGCAGTGTCACCATGCCTGGACTCCTCTCCTCTTCCTGCTCCTCTCTCACTGCACAGGTAGGAAAGGCCTCAGAGACCAGGGTCAGCCACACAGCCTGATTCTGACTCTTCTGTCAAAGATCCCTAAAAAAATATTACCTTGGTTCCACCTTAAAGCTATAAATGCCTGTGTTTCCAGGTTCCCTCTCCCAGTCTGTGGTGACTCAGCCGCCTCCCTCTCAGCATCTCCTGGAGCATCAGCCAGACTCACCTGCACCTTGCGCAGTGGCATCAATGTTGGTAGCTACAGGATATCCTGGTACCAGCAGAAGCCAGGGAGTCCTCCCCAGTATCTCCTGAACTACTACTCAGACTCAGATAAGGGCCAGGGCTCTGGAGTCCCCAGCCGCTTCTCTGGATCCAAAGATGCTTCGACCAATGCAGGGATTTCACTCATCTCCGGGCTCCAGTCTGAGGATGAGGCTGACTATTACTGTATGATCTGGCACAGCAGCGCTTCTCACAGTGACACACACAGATGGGGAACTGGGACGAAAACCTCGCGCTGATCTGGGTCTTGTTCTGTAACAGTTTTTAAATTTTAAAACAACCAGCCGAGGGACAAACTAAATTTGGAAATAACTTTCTAGTTGTAAAAGGCTCTTCTGTCAATTTCCCATCCATTCTTATGAAGTCTCAGTAAAACAAAACAAAACCAAAGCACCTGATGACCCTGAAGTGTTGCCTGCTTGTCTACATGTGCTAACACCACTGCCTGTGGAGCTGGACTTTTGTTCTTGAAAGAAGCAAAATGAGTCTTTCCTAGCTCACATCATGGTCAGAGCCTGGGGACATCCTAGCAGGTGAACAGTCCCCTGCAGCATGGACTCTGCTCTTCCAGCGTACAAGTAGAGAGACCTCCCCTTCCATCCCCAGTAGTCTGTTCTCAGGGCTGTCTGAGACTCACTGTGTCCCAGGAACAAGGCACTCAAATATGAAATGCTGCCTGAGGACGCAGGTCAGGGAATTCCAGATATAGTGCTGAGCTGGCTCAGTCCTGGGCACCTGCATTTCAGTGGAAATGTCGGGAGATGGGATTAGGTCTGAGGGTAACTGTGGGCCTGAGGCCAGTAAACCTCTATGTAGGACATGAGAGAGTCAAGGGGAGGCTCCACCATGGCTGAGACAAGGCTGAGGCTGCTCCTTGGCCACGGGGGAAGTAAGTCCTATGGATGTGACTCCTGCAGCTCATCCCACTCAGGACCATGGGGACTGCTGAGCATGGGTTTGCTGATCCCTCAGGGTCTGTGTTCTCTTCTCTCTTAGACCATTGGAGGTTCTCACTGAGTCAGGTTCTAGTGGTGAGTCTGTGGAACATCTGGGTACAGATACTGTTTGCTTCAAGTGACTCCTTCCCAGGAAAGTCTTGAGAAGGCCCCCATCTCAATGTCACCTTTTCCTGCATGGGGAGCAGCAGAAACACTGGGCATTCCCTCCCAGAAATAGCCCCTAATTTTGTGTCTTAGGACATCAGTGATTATCCCTCAGAGGTCCGAGCCTGATTCTACAGCTCTGGTTTATTCCCACAGCCTCCTGGACAACTTCTGCACTCCAGCCTGAGGACTGGCTGGTTATCACTGTCACACAGCTGCATCCTGACTCTATGTTACCAAGGGTTCCTGTTCCATGGGGAAATGAGAGAAAGATCTGCCCCATTCTTCCTCTCTGCCCCATCTCTCCTTTATCCCTGCCTATGACCAACAGCAGTTCATGCCAAGGCTTCTGCTGTCACTTGTGTTACTGAAAGCAGAGCAAGGGTTCATTGACAATAACTCCTTTTCTTACTGGTCTCCCAGTGCAAAGAGAATCAACTTGTTTCTAGAAGCAAAAGGAGCTGCCCACACATGGTGGGTGTGGATGAGGTGAGGATGACAAGAAAGAATCCAGCCTGTGTGACCCAGAAGTCCAGGAGCCTTTGGCCTGGTCCCAAAGGTGTCCCCTCCTTTTGGTGCAGGTGTGCTGACCATTTCCTGAGCTCTGAAACTGTGGGAAAGATGACAAGAAAGGAGAATCCTGCCTGTGTGACCCAGGGATGTGAGAGAGGAAGTCTGATGCTTAAGAAAACATGGGCTCAGCATTCTGAAAGGTCCAGATATGGCTTGGCCTAGAGCTGGTGTAGAAGAGAAGCAAGAGAGATGCTCAGACTTGGGTGGCCCAGGCACAGCGGTCCTGTCAAGGGGCTGAGCTCTCTGCAGCATGGATATCCTGCAGAGACCTCCTTGGGGAGGCTGTGATCCTAGAATGATGCAAAAGTGCTAATGGAAGTGAGCAGGGGATGGTTTATGGGGGAATGAGGAGATGGGTGTGGGGTCAGATGTGGTAAGGAGGGTGCAGCCTGAAGAGGAGGCTGTCCATTGTGAGTCATAGGAGGAGGAGGCCCGGGACCTAGAGCAGTGACAAAAAGAGGACCTGGAAGGACCTGTGCCCTGAAGACACATAGAGACTGGGGTTATGGTTTGTCTGTGAGGGTCCCTGAGGAGAATCACATAAAAAATCCATAGTCAGTATCCTCTGTCCAGGGCTCACTGTCCCAGCTGTTGTCACTCCCGGATCCTCTGGGTGTCCAGATCCTGTAGTTTTGGACCTGTTCTTCTCTCTGCCCTCAACCTAAAAGCTGATGGGGCATCCGCCAGGAAGTGCATCCATGGGCAGGGAGGGGGCCATGAGTAGCCTTGTCCTGTATGTGAGACACTGCTCAGCCTCGGTGACCGCCTGTTCATTAACGTGGGAGGAAAGGAAAACAAAATTCACTGTGAACATCTATGCATCATCAAAGAAAAAGCAATGAGAAAAAACAGGAAGTGAAGCCCAGCTCTAATAGTTTATTCCTACTTGGAAACAAATAAAACTTAATATGTCTGATGTGTTAAGTAAATACAACAAACATATTTTAAAAAGTATAAAAATTATGTAAAGGCACATGGCTTACAGTAAAAGGAACATTTAAAATAACAACACCCTTGAAATGTGATCCCAAAACACAGCATACATTTTATTTCAGTTCCATATATGGACTAGTTTTATTTAAATGTCTGTATTAAATTTCACTATTGCATTGTTTAAATGGAGCATTTAAAATCTTATTGTATTGCAACTTATATCAACATAACCATCTTGCTGTTTTTCTGTGTCCCCTTAAAATTCCCTAAACAAATATTTATTAAGAGCCAGGGTGTATCATGCCAGGACACATGCAGTCATAGACATAACCTGTTTCATTTTTCATTTTGATCAACAGAATTGTGTTTTCTGTTAAGCTTCTTGTTTTTAGTTATTAATTCTAGATGTCATTACAGATCAAAGATGAAAAATTTCTATCATCTTTAAGCACCCCCACAACATTCACTACTGAATTTGAACCATAATTTTCCCCTAGAATCCTCCTTGGGGGCTCGATAGTAAGAGCTGCCACGTATCAGGCTCACCTGAGGACAGACGCTGGTTAAACCAAGTTGAAGTTTTAATTCTTCCCATCTTCAAAGACTGAGCATCTTTGCTCTTTTTGCTCATAAGTGAAACCCTCCAAAGTCATTTGCCAGGATCCCCTGCAGATGGGCATTCAGTGTACAGACTCCTAAGCAAGATCCCTGGTCACAGTATCCAAATGACTTTGGCTGCAAATCTGGGGAAGTAGAGAGAGAGCAAAGATTTACCAGAAAAACCCTCTGGGAATGTCTCCCCAGGGGACCCTAGAGGGAAGAGCTCCCTTTCTCCTCAGCGCCACAGGATCCACAGAGGAAGGAGAGCTCTGGCCACCAGGAAGGAGCCACATGAGAGGAGAGGACCAGGTGTCCCACACAGGTGGGAAGTGAGTCCATGGGGCCGGTCCCCGCTCTGGGCTTGACCCTGACATAAGAGGACTCTGTGTAGACACCACCTGAGTCCTCTACAATGTACAGCCACAGAGCCATGGACAGATTCACTCCTGAGGAGTCCAGTAGAGCGTGAAGACTGCCGTGAGGTCACAGCTAGGAGACACAGGTGTCACCTGAGCTGGCCTGGACCTGAGAGAGGGGGCAGTGGACAGAACAGACGGAGGCAGCGGTGTAAATGAGAGGCTCTGGTCACCTTATCATAGAATGGTTTACCTTCGCTGGACACCAGAGGGCGCTGGGGGACCATTTCTGAGAAGACGCGTGGGGGGCGAGGAAGTAGAACCGGCCACCTGTTTTGCCTGGTGTCCTCTGCTCAGGGCTCACAGCTGTGTTCTCCCCACCCTCTGGGATCACAGAGCTCCACCCCTGCCACCCCCTGACATCCTCAAGCCCAGGAGCCTGACCCAGGGCTCAGGGTGGGGTCACAAACCTGGGGGGGGTGGGGTCTGATTTGCATGGATGGACTCTCCCCCTCTCAGAGTATAAAGACAGGGAGAGATCTGGGGGCAGCTCAGCTTCAGCTGTGGGTAGAGAAGACAGGATTCAGGACAATCTCCAGCATGGCCTGGTTCCCTCTCCTCCTCACCCTCCTCACTCACTGGGCAGGTGACAGGATAGGGGAGCAAGAGAGGGGCCCTGGGAAGCCCATGGGGCCCTGCTTTCTCCTCTTGTCTCCTTTTGTCTCTTGTCAATCACCATGTCTGTGTCTCTCTCACTTCCAGGGTCCTGGGCCCAGTCTGTGCTGACTCAGCCACCCTCAGTGTCTGGGACCCCCGGGCAGAGGGTCACCATCTCTTGTTCTGGAAGCAGCTCCAACATCGGAAGTAATAATGTAACTGGACCAGCAGCTCCCAGGAACGGCCCCCAAACTCCTCATCTATATAATATCAGCGGCCCTCAGGGGTCCCTGACCGATTCTCTGGCTCCAAGTCTGGCACCTCAGCCTCACTGGCCATCACTGGTCTCCGGTCGGAGGATGAGGCTGATTATTACTGCGAGGCATGGGATGACAGCCTGAGTGGTCCCACAGTGCTGCAGGCCCAGGGGAAGTGAGACAAGAACGCCCTTCCTTTTCTGCCAGGAGGGTGAGCCCTGGCAACTGCTGCTCAGGCCTGGCCTGTGGCTTCTGCTGCTGCAGCTTCCCCCATGGGTCCAGGGGCATCCAGGGCCCTGCCTGAGAGTGGAGGGTCCTCCTCCCCTTTAGTCCTCAGAATCAGGCACAGGTAGCAGCATAGCACTGCTTTTGCTGTATCCCAGAGGTTTTGATAGGTTTTATCAAGATTTAGTACAACTGCAACCTTACTATTGGCCAATGGCTTTTGAATTCCTAAGAGTGTGACCTCATTTAATCCTGACAACAGCTTTATGATTGCTTTTCATTCAGTAGGTCGTGATTAGAGAGGGAGTGCTTGTGTTCTGGATGTAAGGTTCTCTAATCTATCAAATAAAAACACCGAAGGTCAGTTAAATTTGAATTCAGTAAACAATGACAAAGAATTAGTAGTGTAACTCCCACACAATATTGTTCATTTGAGATACAAACTTACCTTGCAGTTCATCTGCCAACTGAACACAGGGTTCGAAGCCTGGAAGAGGCAGAGTTAGAGCTGCTCTCTCTTCCTGATGCCAGGTCTATGAGCTGAACCTCAAAGACAGGGCTTCTCTAACACAGCTACCCTCAAGTGAGCACATCGGCACTAAATACACAGTATACGATGCCCAATCAATAATGCCTCTTCACTTTTCTAATTCTTCTTTCTATTATTCTTCAAATCTGCAGACTCAAGACCTCCCCAAACATTGCAGCAGCCAGGATTTTGAATGAGGGTCCTCATATGTCTTTCAAAACAAGATGCAAGGGTGCTCCTCAGTCCCCACACAGAGGGGCTTAAGCCAGGAGTGCATAAGTAACAGTAAGAGACAGAAGAACTCAACCTGGCTCTCCCTCCGTGCAGTGAAACCCTAATTCCCGGGTTCTTTGATTCTGAAGGTGGGTGGGCTGAGAGCAAGAGGAGCCCCACCTTGAGAGCTCCGAGTATTCAGGACAAGACTTGGCAGCCTGAATAGGGGCTATGTCTTGATGTGGAAGAAGCAAGCATCTCTCGGCACAGGCCTGCTCTTCTGGTGGCTTCTCCTTCACCAAACTGGGCTGCCCGCTGTGATGTCTATCAGAGAATCTCCTTCAGTAAGACCAAGATTCCAGGATTTAACTAAAAATAGCAGCACAGACCAGAAAGATATGTCATGGTACTTGAATTCTGTGCAGAGCAATAAGTACAAATGCAGCTTAACAGGGGTCTTTGCAGTTGTATCTTTGGTGAAGGAGAAAATAGACAATGGCAGGGAGAAACTGAAGGACTCAGTAGATCTGGAACTGGGGCAGCACTGGGTGTTATAAGGTTGTCCTTGAGGGGTCTACAGATGCTGACAGCTGGGAAGTCATCCTGCATCATCTGCTGACTGCTCACTGGGCTCAGCAGCTATGTCCTCACAGATAACCAGATTCAATCAACCTGGCCTTTTCCACCCAACCTGGGGAATGTATTCTGGTGACTGTTTCAACTGAGGTTCTATGAAGGGGTTGGGAGATAAGAAGAGGGGACTGATTTGCTTGAAGAAACCATTGCACACCCTTTCCTTTCATCTAAAACCTATTAATGGAAACTCTGAGGCCACCCATAGAAGTCTAGCTGGTCTCCTAAATTTGGGAGTTATGAAGGAGTCATTCCTAATCAATCTACAGGATGAGGGGCCATCAGCAGCAGGTGGTCAGAGTGAGGGAGAAACTGGCTTCCTTGAGAGACTCATCAGCACAGCCACCAACTCTGGGGAAAATGGGGCACTTACTATTACAGTCACCCCAAACTACTCACAGGAGCCTGAGCCTAGTCCCCTCACCTTATTGTTTCTGATTCTGGTCCATGCCTCTGTTTTCCCTGGACCCCTTGCCCATGTCTGAGTCCAGGGTAGCAGGGGTAGTTCCATCCCAGTCAACAGCTATACAGAAGTAACAGCTGCTATGGCTTGAAGCCGAGTCTACAGTTCTACCCATGAGGGCCTCTTTTTCTCTCCGATCCCCTCACACAGGTGACCACTGCTGTGGGTCTGGTGGAGTGGCCACTGGCCCCAGGAGAACACAAAGTATTTATTCTTCTCTAACACCAGGCATATATTGGAGGGGGTTTGGTGGGTGTAGAGCAGAGTGGCTCTTCCAGATGCAAAGCAGTAAGACCCGGGCTACAGAAAATCATTTCACAAACCTCCACACCCTTTCATGATAAAAACACTCAATGAGCTACGAATACAAAGAAACTACCATAACATAGTAAAGGCTATCTATGAAAAGCCCACAACCAACATCATACACAATCTTAAAGACCAAAGATACGCTTTTGTAATATCAGGAACATAGCAACAATGCACACTTTCACTGCTTCTATTCAAAACAGTATTGAAAGACCTAGCCACAGCAATAAGGCAAGAGAAATAAACAAACAGGATAACAATTAGAAATAAAAAGTAAAATTATCTCTGTTTTCAATGGATATAATGTCATATGTAGAATACCCTTAAAAGTTCCTCAAAACAGCTTTTGTCAGAATGATTAAATGTATTCTGTAGTGTTCAGAATACAAAATCACCATGTAAAAACATCTCATGGCTGGGCATGGTGACTCACGCCTGTAATCCTGGCACTTTGAGAGGCTGAGGTGGGAGGATTACTTGGGATCAAGAGTTCAAGGACAGCCTGGGCTGCAAAGCAAGACCCTGTCTCAAGAATAAAAAAGAAAGAGAGAAAGAAGGAAAGAGAGAAGGAAGGAAAGAAAGAAAGAAAGAAGAAAGAAAATCTCTTATATTTCAATACTTAGAAAATCTCTTATATCTCAATACTTAAACAAGGACAGAGAAAACAACCCAAAACGAAATTAATAAAACAAATCAAATTACAACATCATTGGAGAGAGTAAAATATGGCTGGGCACGGTAGCTCATGCCTGTAATCTCAGCACTTTGGGAGGCCGATTTGGAGGGATCATCTGTTCAAGTTCAAGACCAGCCTCGCCAATATTGTAAAACCTCGTTCCTACAAGAAAAAATAAAATAAAATTGCTAGCTGTGGTGGCACATGCCTGTAATCCCAGCTACTCAGGGGTCCGAGTCACAAGAATCGCTTCAGCCTAGGAGGGAGAGTTTGCAGTGAGCCAAGATCTTGCCGCTGTACTCCAGCCTGGGTGACAGTGAGACATTGTCCCAAAGAAACAAATAAATAAAAATGAAGCAGTAAAATACTTAAGAATAAAGTTATTCAAAGAGGTTAAAGATTTGTAGATTTAAAAGTATGAAACATTGCTAAAAGAAATTAAAGAATACACAAATAAATGGAAAAAAATCTCTTGTTCATGTACTGGAAAACTCAATATTGTTATGCTAGCAAAACAAACCAGGAGGAATCGACAGATTCATTGCAATCTCTGAAAACATTCCAATAATATTTTATGCAAGAATAGAAAAAAATTAAACCTAAAATTTATATAGAGTGTGAAGGGAACCTAAACAGTCAAAGTCGTCTTGTAAAAGAAGAACAGTGTTGGAGGTCTCACACTTTCTGATTTCAAAACATACTACAAAGCTACACTAATCAAAACAGAGCGGTATATATGTAACATATATACTGATAAATAAAACAGAACTGAGTGCCTAGAAAAAAAACTCTTAGTTATACAGTCAAATAATTTTAAACAAGGTTGTCAAGACTTTTCGGTGGAAACAGGACAGTCTTTCACAAATATAGACGTTCTGGGAAATAATACTGAATGGCTTTTGTTGTTGTTGTTTTCCAGTGGTCTCAAATGTTCTCTCAAAGATGCTACAGAACATAGCCTATTCATTTAGCAAGTTAAAAGGCTGAGTAAGACTGTGAGAGACTCCCTGCTCATCATCATTCTTCTTCCACTTCCAGTGACTACTCTTATATTCTGTGCCATAAGCCAACAGCTACTGATCCCAGGATCTTGTAATCCTTCTGTAAAACTGGTGCCGTGCTGCATACTTTGCACCTTAGACTTTTTATCTTACTGTATTTTCTAAGGAGTGAATAATCTTGTCCAAATAACTAACATATTTAAAGACATTTCCTTCTGTGGGCACTGATTTCATGCTTTCTGTTTTACAAGGAAGTGGTGAGCCCGTTTCTGAGAACACCTGGAATCGATGGCTGTACCTTCCAAAGCAATCTAAAAGTGATTTCCTTTTGGCATGTGTTTGGTTTTGTTATTGATTTGAAAACATACTTTCGAACACTGAGATCTCTGAAACTACTAGATCTCTACAAGTGTAACCGTGAAAGAAGATTCCCTGCAGCTTTAACGAAATGAGAAACTCTTTCCAAATAAAACTTGTTTTGAAGTTAAAAAAAGAATAATGTGAGATTGGAACCTGGGAGGTCCAAGGCTTCCCAAGAGCACTCTCAATTCTGAAGCTAATTGTAAGCTCAGGGCTCCCCAACAGCCCTTTACTTCTTATGATTCCCTGGAAGGACTCACATAACTTACTGAAAACTGTGACGTTCATTAATATAATTTTTCTACAGTGGAATAATACACATTAAAATAATTCAAGGGAAGAGGCACATGAGCAGAGTTTAGGAGAATTCCAAGCACAAGCATCCAGTTGTCCTCTCCCAGTGGAGTAATAGACAATGCTGCATTCTGCTGGCAGCAATGTGTGATTCTATGTAGGAAGCATTGCCAGCCAGCAAAGCTCACCCAGGCTTGGTGTCCAGAGGATTTTGAGTGGTGGGGTGGGTGAGAGTGGGATCGTCATGCAGACCCTGTTGATCATCCTCATGGCTCACTTGAGTTTCTACTCGATTGGAATTGACAATAAAACTTCAACCTTCAACCTTTGTCATTAAAAAAAAATTGTCTAAAGTAAATTATTTTAAAAATTCTCACTTAAACCAGCTGTTTATCCAATATAAGGCTCAACAGAAATAGTTACATAAAGTCAGTAGGTCATTAAAACAATTTAGCCATTCAAATCATTCAAATAAAAATGAACATCATGTAACACTAAAATCGAATTATAGTCAGGGGCAGGATTTCAGCAACAGCAAGAGAAAGTAGTACAAATAGGAATGAGCAAAGAATAGACAAGTAATGAGTATGAATTGGCCTGGGAAATATTGTGGCAATGTCCAAAGATAAATCAATAGTTATTTGTGAAACAAGTGAAAAACAACACATTCTCAGTCCAGGAAAGCCACCAGGGGGCGGTCTGGGTCTCTTGGATTGTAGAAGCCCAAGAGGTTCAAACTTACAGAACCCTGCACAGTTGCTCACTGACTCATGTAAATGTTAGAGCAGCTGCTTCCTCCCACAGGGCAAATCCACAGCACACAGCCTCCCTGGGCTGGCCCCTCACAGTGTAGCTGCTCTCAGGGCTGTGGACCCAGGTGGTGATAAAGGCAGTAAGGATTTGCGTAAAGCAGCACACGACACACCCCCTCCATTCGGAGAGCTCAATAGGAGATAAAGAGCCATCAGAATCCAGCCCCAGCTCTGGCGCCAGGGGTCCCTTCCAGTATCAGCATCATGACCTGGACCCTGCTCCTCCTCCAGTTCCTGCTCACTTGCTGCCCAGGTTAAGAGAGATTTCAAATACCAGCCTTTGCAGGGATCCTTGTGTCTCCCCTTCTAATTTCTAACCTGTGTCTGTTTTTTGTTTCAGGGTCCAATTCGCAGACTGTGGTGACTCAGGAGCCCTCACTGACTGTGTCCCCAGGAGGGAAAGTCACTCTCACCTCTGCTTCCAGCACTGGAGCACTCACCAGTGGTCACTATCCAAACTGGTTCCACAGAAACCTGGACAAGCCCCCAGGGCACTGATTTATGATACGAGCAACAAACACTCCTGGACCCCTGCCCGGTTCTCAGGCTCCCTACTTGGGGGCAAAGCTGCCCTGACACTGTCAGGTGCGCAGCCTGAGGACGAGGCTGAGTATTACTGCTCGCTCTACTATAGCGGTGCTCAGCACAGTGACAGACTCATAAGAGGTACCAAGACACAAACCTCCCTTGGTCCTCATGATGTGGAGATTGTGTGATCAGACACGCCAGCCCTCAAGGCAGCCTACATGTGGACCAGCCATAGAAAGGGGAAGGAAAGGGTCTGAATTGATTCCTGTCCCTCCTTGTGCCCTGAAATGGAGGAAATGTGAGAGTGATTTGCAGTAATTGAATCAGACAAAGCAAAAGTTATTTGTTTTATATTAAAAAAAAAAAAACAGAAACAGCAGGATCAGACCTAAAGGCTGAGTCTAAATGCATTTCCTCCAGAAAGAAGCTTCTTCAGACAATGGACTTTCTGAGCTAAGAGCGAAGAGAATAAACTCTCCATTTGTGTGTTATTAAAGTTTATTTTATTGAGTTACTTTCAAAGCAATACATGCCTATTACATAAAATCAAAAAGTATTAAAAGTCACCAAGTTCTCTGCTAAGCTACCTTATCCCAAGCAATCAGAGTAAGTACTTTTCTTCATTTGGATGCATTTTTAAATTTCTGTTTTTAATATTTCTACAATGGTGATTAAACCTTGTGCTCATTCCTCCGGTTTGATCCACCTTTATGCTCTTGTCACTTAAAGTTAATATAAGTAGTGTTCCATTTATTTAAAAGGATAAAAATTTTAATAGTTGATCATTGTATTTTGAACCGAGTACCAGTGAAGCATTCTAGCTTTTAGGTAATTCCAATTGTTTGCTAGTCAATGATGTTATATAACGTTATTATTATAACACTCCTCGTCATTTCTGTGGATTTTGTGAGGTCAGAGAAAATTTCTGCGCTTTTCAATGGAAAGCCTTGATTACATTATTCCTGACTTCCCAATGCACAAAATAGAGAAACAAAAATTTCCTGCTCATATTAGTTGGAGCATAATAGATTCAGGTATGAGGAACAATTTATACTCCAAACTACATACAGTGTCTTCAGGCATGTATTAGAAGAGTACTTCTCAAACTCTCTGATATCCTTAGTTCTGAAGAAGCTCAAAGTTGGCTAATTCTTTTACATTTATCTCTCTATTTTTTAACCTCAACCAGCACCTTCTCCTGATTCCTGGGGTTTTCTGCATTTCCAGTGAATCCAGTGAACCACACAAATAGGCTAACTGATTATTCCCAAGCTCCAGCACCCTCCCTTACATGCTGATCTAGTGAGGAATCAAATAGGAAGAGAGACCCATGGATTTCTGGCAGCCTAGGAAGTGAGTTCATGGCTGATCTCAGCTTGCAAACCAGACATTTGTCTCCTTGTTTCCCTTTACTGTTCATTGGGCCCAGCAGCTGTATCCTTCCAGGTTTCCTGGACAGTGATGGGCCACACTCTCCCAACTTCCAACCACCCGCTCCTCACAAAGAATAACCAGACTCAGCATCTTATGTGAGGGGCACAGCCAGGGGTCAGGATAGATTCGCATTAAGTCCCCTCCTCTAAGAGAGGCCAGGGAAGAGGGGCTGTTCCCCCTAATCCATGTGGCTCAGGAAGCAGAGCTCTAGAGACATCTCTACCATGGCCTGCACCCCCTCCTCCTCACCCTCCTCAGTCGCGGCACACGTGGCTGGAGACAAGGAGGCAGGGACTGGCACTGGCAGGACCAGGGCTCTGCCTTGCTCCCCTGGCTCACTGAGCTGCCTCCCTCAGCCTGTGTCTGTCTCCTGACTCTCAGTGCCCTGGGCAATCAGGGCTCATTTGGTAGACTGAGCCATCTGCCTGTGGCTAAACCAGCCACCATCTCCTGCACTGGAATCAGCAGCAATAAGGTTCTTGGAATTGTGTACTGGTACCAACAATGAACAGGAAGTGCCTCCAAATTGCTGACTCATAGAAGTAAATATCTGCCCGCAGGGATCCAGGATGGACACTCAGGCTATCAATCTTTCAAAGAGGCCTTCCTAAGCATCTCTGGGCTTTGGGCTGAGGACAAGGCTGATCACTCCTGTTGGCTTCAGACAGCCCCCTGGAGGTCCAAACAGTGCTGCAGTCTGGAAAAGTGAGATGGGAACACACCAGGTCTTCGAGGAGCATGACCTTCCAACAGCACCCCCCAGAACCAGGACAGCTGGTCTGTTTACCATTTGTGTGGATGTTTCTTGGTGATACCCCTAACCAGAGCCCAAGACTCAGTTCGGGGACAGTGATCTAGAGAATACAGCTTTGTTCTCTCACAGCCAGCTCTCAGAGGAAGCCCTTAGCAACAGCATTGTCAGACTGCCTCAAAAAAAAAAAAAAAAAATCAGAAAGTCTCTGATTCCAGGAACAGGCTGCCCTGGGGACAGACTCAAGATGAGTCAGGGGGAGCAGGGACAGAATCCAGCTGGGTCTGCCTCAGGCAGGTGCACTAACCCAAAGGTCTGTTCATCCTTATTGTCTACTAACACCTACTATGTGCCAGTCTCAGGAGAGTGCTCAGGATACAGAGTTTACAAGACAGACAGGGTTCCTGTCTTTGCAGGGACAATGCTTCACAGAAGAGTGAGCACCAACAAGTAAATGAGAATAAGGCATATTGTGAAGTATACAAGGGTTGACATGGCCCAGAAGACAGTGAGCAACAAGAAGCCATTAGGAGGTTGTAAGCAAGGAAGACAGAGACTCTGCTTCTCTGCTTTGAGATTCAGGAGGCAAAGTCCAGCTTCTCTAAGGAAGATGAAAAAGGAGGGGACAGAGTGAAGGCAGATGGTCCAGTTAGGACATGGTGGCTTTGTACACATGAGAGACGAGGTTTCTGGCAAGTAATGTGGCAGCTGAGCTGGGAAGACTGTGTGTGACTCACACCATGGAGAGAAGGACTAGAGGAAGGAGGCCAATGGTTGAGGCTCTGAGCGTGTCCTTGTGATGGAAACGTGACAACAGCCTGCAGCCGTGATCGAGTGTGTCACACTCCTTCTCTCTGGAAAGCTCACAGGACTCAGGACTCATTGCTGCCCTTCCCTCCTATTCAATAAGATTAATGTGAACCATCACTTTTCACACCTGAAAAGAGACCTGGTTACTTTGTTTTATATATATGTGTATATATATATATATGCTGTTTTTATTTATATTATTCTGAATTATTTTATTATACTTTACGTTCTAGGGTACATATGCACAACATGCAGGTTGGTTACATGTGTATATATGTGCCATGTTGGTGTGCTGCATTTAGCTCAGCGCTTACTTCACATGCCATCAGATCAACTCTCTGGTTACTTTCTATTGAGCAAAAGCCCCAAGGGTCAGGGCAGAGCATTGTAGAGCTCATGGGATGATGCCCTACACATTCAAGGGGCTGCTGTTAAAGCTCAAGATCAAACCTCCCGGAGCTCTGTCAGAAACCATGAGAGGGGAGGTGTCAGTGCTGAAGTAGCTGATTTGGGAGCGCACTGATGTGTGGTATGTGCAGGTGCAGGAGACTGAGGACTGAGGCCCAGCACAGGAAAACGGCTCCCAAGGTGTCATTATGGGGCAGGGCGCTTGTAGCCTCCTCAGTGATAGGTGGGGGTAAAGGTCAATTAAAAAGCTGGAGAGCAGTGGAAAGGCAGGATTCTGTGTCTGGGCAAGGAAAGGAGGTCCAGCCCCCACCCAGGCATCCTTATTCACCCTTCTTTTTACCTTCCTTCTTCCTTGCCACCTGCCCAGGGCAGGCTTCCAGGGCTGTGGTGTCTCTGCTGCTCTTCCTCTGTCACAAAGAGAGCCGTAAGGAGGTTATCTGGTGGCAAAGCTATCTCCTCACACTCAGTTGTCTAGTTACCCTGAGGAATTCCTCTGGAGGATGGGAATATTCTGTTTTACCTCTGACCTACAGTAAGATCTCAGCCATTAATGAGGCCAAGAAGAATGACCACATTCTGTTTACACAGGATTATTTATAACACACATAGTCAAATAACACCATCAAGTTCTGAGCACGTGAATCCATTCTTCAGAATTATAGAAATGCATGTCTCTCAGCTGTCAGCAATGGGCTTCAAATCCCCAGGGTGACTAATTGGTCAGGGTGGGATCAGCCACATGAAGAGGTTTCTTTACTGTTAGTGACTCTGTTCACTGTGTTTCCCCTGCTGAGATCCAACCTCCATGAGATTCTTCACTGTAGTTGTTGCTGTTGTCTTGTCATTGCTGTACCTACAGAGCCGAAAACACTGCCTGGCACTAAGGACAGGCTCAATACATGTTTGTTAAATATGGGAGTTCACCTACATTGGAATTCCAAAAAGAGATACAGATCTGAGGTCAAGATAATAATTTTTTTTAAAATTCTGGATATTTTGTGTTTGAGATTCCAAGTTCATTCAATAGAAGATATTAAGTAAGAACTTTTGCCTTTGGATTTGGTTAGCAGGAGAAGGATATGGATATAAAAATACATATATATCACACATACCTCCCCATGGCCCAGAGACTTGAGAGCCCAGCTGGTCTCTGCAGCTGCCAGTCGCAGCCTCTGTTCACTCATTTATGGTCTGATTCCCATGGATCCATATATGCTGGATCCCATGGGTTCATGTGGAGAAAGTGGAGAGGATGTGATGGGCTTTCCCAGTCCTGCTTAAAGAAACCACAGGAAGCGAGTAGATCATAAAGCAAATTCTTGGGACAGAAGTCCCTTGGGAGCAAATAAACTGCAGAATATGGGTGAATTGGGAAAATTTCTGGTAATATTTATACAACTAAGAAACTTTACATTAGATATCCTTCAACACAATATTCATTACAGAGCTTTAAATCAGCCATATGATCAATGCAATTCAAACATTAAACTCATCCACCAGAAGTCCCATAATAGACTTTGTTGAGGAAATTCTTGAAGGAAGAATGATGGGTTTGTGAGCTCTGTGTCCACAGAAGAGATATTTCTGCACTAGGAGGACTGGGTAAAGACAATAAATAATTAGAAATGTAAGTGCCCATCTGGACTATATTCTAATCCAATAGGAAATGCTGTGAGTCCTGCATCTGCAAATCCTTGCATTCATTGTACTTACTTCAATTTCCCAATTATTACAATAAATTAACTTTAGACATGGATGATCAAAAAAGTCAATTAGTGTGAGAATCCTTGAAATCTGTTGCTTTAATGCGCAAAAGTTAGGGAACACTTCAAATGCATATATTGGTTAATTTATATACCAATGGTATGATACCTCTTCATTGGTCTATTGTAAAAATCACCTAGCCAGGGGCTAAGTTGATGGGTAAAAGGTGTTGAAAAGTTAAACAACATGAACCACATTGATGATGGTCAAAGTTGGCTGAGGGAACAAACAATTCATTAGAAAATTATCAGTATGTTTGTGTGACTCAAAAGTTTCCATGATAACCAGTGTTGAAAGTATCCTTGTTTATGACGAGATGGTTGTGTTCTGCTTTTAACAGGTGTACAATGTGGACAAAATGCAAGCTTACACTTTGATTTCAAGTAGAAGACCGTCTTCTCCCAACAGGCAGAGGAGAAGCTGGTGTGGAGGTCATGGAAAAGACAGGAGCTCAGGGTTTCCCAGGACAGAGGTGAGTGAGTCTGGAGCCCTCAAATTAAGAGGAGAGGCTGTGAGTTGGGCTGTGGGGGTGTGCAGGGGCCACAGTGTGAAGGGCATGCTGTGGAGGCCTCAGGGCTCAGGTTTTATAAAAATGAGGAGTTACTGAAGGGGTTTAAGCCAGGGAGTGCCTTCCCTGCCTCATCTGAATGAGACAGATCTCTCCAAATGCCCTGAGGAGAGAGTGCCTGAGGGAAGTGAGTGGTCCTGATTCTGGATTACTCACTAAAGCACCTTGTGAGTCTAGAAATTCAGGGGCCATTTGCACAGTTAGCACAAGAGTAGACGTGGTACTTTGAGAAGTGATGGTCTCTGCCTTTGTCTCCTCAGACATTCAACTCACTTGCAAGAGAACTTTGAGGGCAAAATACATACTGATATTTCTAATAAACTGAAAACATCCAATCAAAAAATACATGTGGCAATATCACATTACAAAGAAATAGTATAACATCTAGGACAAATTCTTGACCAAAAAATATGACACAACTGTGCAGACAATGACACGTTTTACTTAGGGAGATAATGGCTAACTTCATTAAATAGAGAAATACATCATTGTTCACTGATAAAGGTAAGTCTACCAAATCTAGTAATTATCCTATATTACTGAATTGAGTCATATCCCTATAAAACATACGAAACCATTGCATATATAACTCTTGCTAAATTACTGCCTTTAACATGTCAAGAATTTTTTTATTTTTCCTGGAAAAGTCTCATTATTCACCGTCCTTTTGAACAGCCCCAAGCTGCCCTTCAACCCAGCTCCTTAGCTGATCCCTTTTCCATAATGCCCACCCTAATGGCAATTAGATTTTTCTAGAACACTGTGGTGGTGCTGACACCTGTAAAAGTTATATATGTACATGTCTGCACATCCCACAGACCAAGACTACTACTGGGAGTGAGAAATCACAGTAGTAATTCATAGCATAATAGAAGTGTCTAGGAATCAGATCAAGGATATGTGAATCCAGACAGTGACAGTGACTGGAGAGCGGCAGAGACCAGCTGGGTTTTGAAGTCTCTGAGCCATGGGAAAGTGTGTGTCCTGGGACCAGCGTCGGATGTTGTGGGGCTGCCCTGTGGTTGCTACACAGCTGTTCAGTAAGGACCATTCACTCAAAGAAATCCAGGCCTTGGGGCTGGGCCCTGTGCTCACTGATGGGGACTCGGCAGCTGTGTCCCCTCTGGCCTGGCAGAGTTCCCTGAGCAGGGACCTGTGTATGGTCTCAACAGGTGCTTCCTCCCAGGGCCTTGCAAGAAGAAAAGCAAACCTTCCTCCCGCTCAGTCTGCAGAGAGAGCTGAGCTGCATCCCCAGGTCTCAAGGAGGGGCTGGGCAGTCCCTGCCTGGAAACACATTTGCATGAGCAGCCCCTCCTCTGCAGAGGGTGGGAAGAAAAGGAGGCCTGGGGCAGCCCAGTCCCACTGCGGGTAAGAGGCTGTGTCCATCATGGCCTGGACTCCTCTCCTCTTCCTGCTCCTCTCTCACTGCACAGGTAGGAAAAGGCCTCAGAGACCAGGGTCAGCCACACAGCCTGATTCTGAGTCTTCTGGCATAGATCCCTGAAAAACTTTACCCTCCATTCTGCCTTATCACTCATAAATGCCTGTGTTTCTAGGTTCCCTCTCGCAGCCTGTCCTGACTCAGCCAAGCTCCCTGTCCGCATCTCCTGGAGCATCAGCCAGACTCACCTGCACCTTTAGCGGTGGCATCATTGTTGGTGGCTACCACATATTCTGGTACCAGCAGAAGCCAGGGAGTCCTCCCCGGTATCTCCTGAGGTACAAATCAGACTCAGATAAGCACCAGGGCTCTGGAGTCCCCAGCCGCTTCTCTGGATCCAAAGATGCTTCGGCCAATGCAGGGATTTTACTCATCTCCGGGCTCCAGTCTGAGGATGAGGCTGACTATTATTGTATGATTTGGCACAGCAGTAGCGCTTCTCACAGTGACACACACAGATGGGGAACTGGGATGAAAACCTCGCCCTGCTCTCACTCTTGTTCTGTGACAATTTTCAAATTGTGAAAATAACTTGCCTATTTACAAAGTGTATTTGGAAGTACTCTCTTGTGGTAACAGGCTTTTCTCTCAATTTCCCATTCATAGTTTTTGAAGTCTGAGTAAAACAAAACCAAACCAAACCACCAGATGACATCACAATGTTGGCCGCTTGTCCGTATGTGCTAAAACCAGTGCCTGTGGAGCTGGGCCTTTTTCTCCTGAAAGAAGCAAAATGCGCCTTTTCTAGCTCACATTGTAGTCAGAGCCTGGGAACACTCTAGCAGGTAAACAGTCTCCTGCCTCATGGATTTGGCTTTCCCAGGGTTCAAACCAGAGACCTCCCATTTCATTTCCAGTAGTCTGTGCTCAGGGCTGTCCAAGGCTCACTGTGTCCCAGGAACAAAGCACTAAAATGTAAAATGCTTCAAGAGGACACAGGTCAGGGAGGAATTCCAGACATAAAGCTGGCCTGGCCCAGTCCCGGGTACCTGCATTTCAGTTTCAACGTCAGGAGAGCAGATGTGGTGGGGAGGTAACTGGATCTGAGGCCAGCAAATCACTCTGTAGGACATGGGAGAATAAATGGGTGGCGGAGGGGCTCCATAATGGCTTAGACAAAGCTGAGGCTGCTCCTGGGCCATTGGTGTTAGGTTCCATGGATGAAACTTTCCTCCAGCTCATCCCACTCAGAATCACGGGAACTTCTGAGGGTGGTTTTCCTGAACTCTTGGGGCCTGACTGTGTTATTTTCTGATAGCACCACTAGGGCTTTCACTGAGTCAGGGTCTAGTCAGTGCAATATCTGGGTACAGAAACTGCCCAATATTTGCTTCAAGTGACTTCTCCCCATGAAACTCTTGAGGAGGCCTACATCTTGATGTCACCTTTTCCTGCATGGGGAGCAGCAGAAGCATTGGGCGGTCCCATGGAAATGGCTACTGAGGGCTCCCAGGGAGTATCCCTATATTTGTGACCCAGGACAACAGTGATGGACTTTCAGGGGTCCCAGCCTGATTCTCCTGTTCTGGCTTTGTCCACATTGCCTCCTTGACCAGCTCTGGACTGCAGGCTGAGGACAAGGCTGATTGTAAGTGTCACACGGTGGCATCCAGACTCCATCTCACCAAAAGCTCCTGATCCATGGAGAAGTGAAAGAAAGATTTGTCCCCAACTCTTTCTGTCTTCCCCATCCCTCCTTTATCCTTGCCTGTGACCAACACCATTTCATGCCAAGGCTTCTGCTGTCACTTTTGTTACTGAAAGTAGAGCATGGCTTCAGTGAAAAGAACTCCTTTGCTTACTGGCTCCCCAGTGCAAACAGAATCAATTTGTTTCTAGAAGCAAAAGGAGCAGGCCACACACGGGGTGGATGAGGTGGGGATGACAAGAAAGAAGAATCCAGCCTGTGTGACCGTGTGACCGAGAGACCCAGGTACCCTCTGCCTGGCCCTATAGGTGTCATCTCCTTTTGGTGCAGGTATGCTGGCCATTTACTGAGCTCTGAGACTGCTGGGGAGATGACGAGAAAGGAGAATCCAGCCTGTGTGACCCAGAGACCCATATGTGAGAGTGGAAGTCTGATACTTAAGGAAACATGGAATCAGCATTCTGAAAGCTCTGGCTCTGTCTTGGCCTATGGCTGGTGTAGAAGGGAAGGAAGAGAGACGCTCGGCCTTGGGTGGCCCAGGCACCTTTGTCCTCTCAAGAGGCAGAGCTCTCTGCAACGTGGGCTTTCTGCCTCTGTAGAAAGCCTTCTTAGGGAGGCTGCAATCTGAGGATGATGGGAAAAAAGCTATTTATAGTGAGCAGGGGATGGTTTATGGGGGAATGAGGCAAGAGGTGTGGGGTCAGATGTGGTAAGGAGGGTGCAGCCTGAAGAAGAGACCGCTTTTGGGAGCCTTATGAGGAGGAGTCCCAGGGCCCAGAATGGTAACAAATAGAAGACCTGGAAAGACCTGGGCCCTGGAGACGCAGAGGCACAGGGGCTTGGGTCTGTTCTTGAGGGTTCCTGGAGAGGATGACAAAAAAACTATGGTCAGTGACCTCTGTCCAGTGCTCCCAGTCCCAGCTGCTGCCGCTTACAGAGCCTCTCGGTGTCCAGGTTTCTCCCCTGAAGTCGCTTTCTCAGCACCAGTCCCCAGGAGCAGGTTCACCTTCTGTGCCCAGAGTGGGGCTTACACAGCTGAGTGGAAAAGACAAGATTTACAGGAATGTCCTATGTCTGCCCATTGTGTAGGGGGTGGGTGAACAGTTGTGGGCATTTGAGCTCCTCTAGGGACCTGAAAGAGCAGAGGTGCTCCCCAAGACCTGGACTCCTTACTTCACCCTCCTCCCATCACTCTCCTCACTGCAGCTATGGCCAGGTGAGGGCTCAGGGCTACTTGAGGACCTTGCACAGCCCAGGGCCTCCATCCCAGGCGTTGTCTCCAAACTCTGTAAGGGCTGCCTCTGAAACTTTAGAAACGTTTATTTCTATGTCCCCAGGACAGGGTTAGAGAGCGCTGACCCCATTTCTTGCAAGCTGCTCATCAGCTGTCAGGGCCCCAGTGAGGAGAAGAAAGAGTTAGAAATCAGGAATGTACCCAGGGCTCCCCTCTCTCCTCTCTCCCAGCCACCACCTGGCTTCTTCTATCTACAGAAATAAAGAGGAGGTGGCCACAGAGGGCAAGAGAAGGGCCAGGCAATATCCAAGGCAGCAGAGCCAGACAGTCCCCCCGGATGGTGTGGGGAGGTGCTGGAGGTGTCTGGGACCAGGGAATAGTGAGGACAGTCTTACTAAAATAAGGAGGGGTGGCAGAAACTGAGGCCTAGATGGTGAACCAGATCTCCTGAACCATCTACTCATTTTTTCTTCTATTGCAGCCTGGGTAAGAATAGGACAAAAAAGTCTTTGAGGAGGTTTTTTTCCTCAGCTAAGAATCCTTAGAGGATTAACTCAGGAGTTGAGAGGAGACTGAGCCTTGCTCTCAGGCCGAAAGAGTTTGGGGCTTTCAAGGGAATTGGATAGAAGTGAAGTTCCCGGACTCTGGCATCTAAGACTTAGGCCCCCTTAGCAAGCCCAGCACTGATACCAAAATGGAAGACGGCTGATAGATAAGTCTAGAAAGGCCTAGATGAAATAATCCTGGGGCTTAATCCTAAATCTAGAAAGAGAAATGGGTTTCATGATATAAAGCAGAATGAGTATTAGATCTTGAATCTGAAGACTTGGGCTTGAAGTCAGACATGGTGGTGCACATCTGTAGTCCCAAGTTTTTGGAAGGCTCAGACAGAAGGATCACTTACACCCAGGAGTTTGAAGTTACAGTGAGCTGTGATGATGCCACTGCACTCCAGCCTGGGTGACAGAGTGACACTTTGTCTCTAAACAAATAAACAATCATCCGGGTTTACGTCCTGGCATTTACTGGCCATGTGGCCTTGGGCAACCCAAGTTTTCTTTCTTTATTTCCTCACTTGAAAAGTGGAGATAATGATGGAAATACCCACTTAGTAAAGGTGTTGGGAAGATAAAATGGGATTAATACAAAGTCACTCCATTGCTATTAGGAGATTGAAGCTTACAGACTGGAGGCCAGAGTGCTCGAGGGGCTTGAGGAACTGAGAACACCCAATCTGGAGGCCAGACTGGTAGAGAGATGCTTGGGACAGCCCAAAGCCATAAAGGGCCTGAATCTGGGAGAGCGCCAGGGCCAGGAGGCACCAGGGCTGCTGGGGAGGGGCAGGAGCTACAAAACAATTAATTAATTAATTGTACTTGGTGTTTACATTGTTCTAGAATTTATTCCTCAGATGGGCAAATATTTTCACTTACCTTCCTACCTATCTGTCTGTCTGCAATCTGTCAGTGAGGGCCTGAGAGGAAGGGGAAGGCACAGAGGCAGAGGCTGGGCCCGAGGGCAGGTCCCAGTCATCTGGAAGCAGGCTCTGGTCAGCCAGGGAGGGAAAAGAGGGAGTAGCTCCTGGTGTCTTGGAGGCAAGCACTGCGCTGTCCCTGCTGGTCTTCTGCTCTGCAGTCCCTAGGGGAGGCTCCTCAGGGAGGCTGAGTTCCAGGACTGTCTTGTAAACCACACAGTGAGCTTGGCAGGTGAGTCCAGGGCATGAGAGCTGTGTGGAGACCTGAGACTCAGATGCTTAGTGATATGGACACTGCCCACCTCCATCCTATATGGAGAGGATAAAGTGGATAGTGAAGAAAGCCAGATACTCAGGCCTGTGTGGGCTTCAGACAGCAGAGGGTGCTGTGGGCTGACTCTGAGGCCTGTGCTGTGGATCCCAGATGGGAACCACCTGCTAGGCCTAGGCTGGAGCCCTCTGCCTCTGCTCACGGGGACCAGCAGCTGTGTCCTTACAGGTCCTTAGGGAGCCACAGAACAGCTCCACTCAGGTCCACCCCATCCCAGGCTCAGCTTTCTAGGCAAGGGTCAGAGTCAGGGCCTAGGGTGGGACTTGGCCAGCCCAGGAGAGGAGGCTGGTGTGCATGAAGAGACCTTCCTTCATCCTGGGCTGTGGGAGAAAATAGCAGGGACTGGGGCAGCTCAAGCCCAGCCGAGCATCATCGGGATGCAGAGCTGTGTGTGGGTCCCCACCATGGCCTGAGCTCCTCCCTTTCTCCCCCTTCTCATTCACTGCACAGGTGACTAGGGCTAGGGATCAGAGCTGTAGGTGAATGGAGCGAGGACCCTGCATGCTGCCCTCTCCACTGACCCACCTCTCTCATCCTGTGTTATTCCAGGTGTCAAGGTTCTGGGCCCGGTCTGTGCTGACTCAGTGGTGTGAAGTGTTCGTGTGGGTGGGGCAAACGGCCACCATCTATCGCACTGGAAGCAGAAGCAAGGCTGGGTGTGGGCCTGTGTCCTGGTACCAGCAGTGCCCCCAGACTCCTCATCTATGACAGCAGTCATCGGTCTGCACAGGTCCGAGCCCAGTTCTCGGGTCCCAGGTTGGGGATCATGGCCTCCCTGGGCGTCTCTTGGCTCCAGGCAGAGAACGAGGCTGATTCTTATGCTCATCTTGAGCCACAAGCATCCACGATTATGCAGTGCTGCGGGCCAGTGGGGAGCTGGGAGGAAAACCTTCTGTCTCCCCAGTAATGTGTCTGCCCTGTTCAGCCTCCACCCCTTCAGCACAAGTTTCTGGGGAGGAAGGATCGAAGCCTGGGTGAGAAAAAGGGTCAAGACTGGCTTTAGGACCTGGAGCCCCCTGCTGAGGGGGCCTTTATAGGCAAGAAGGCTGGGGAAGTTCCTGTTTATTTTCACAATGGAAACAGACACCAGCTCCCCAGCCTTGTTCAAAGGCATCACAGGACCTCTTCCTCTCCAGATGGCAAGGGGGAGAATCTCCCTCTGAGATACATGAGAAGTCTCTTCCCATGACCTGTCCCGTCACCTGGATGAATTTGTATTTGGAAACCAAATGACTCCCCAGTGCCAGGCATTACATCCTCACAGAAAACCTTCCAGAATGAGCAAGATCTTCCCTCCCTGCCCCACTGGCCAGGAATCCCTGACATCAGGATGGCTGGACTAGATCACTCATGCCATCTCCCCTGACACCATCATGGTTACTGGGGGGACTCTCTGATTAATTTGGGCCACACAGTGCCTGTCCCTGGCATTGCAGTTGGGGGTGCTTACAGGCTACGTTTATGGCTGGGTGATCTGGGGTCTGGAAAGGAGAGGAACAGAACAGAAGATTTGCCTACATGGCCCCCTGTGTGCATCAATCTGCCCTCCGCCTTTATGCTAAGTTCATGATGGGTGACGTCTCATCGAGACTGCCCAGGTGGAACCTGGCAGTTCCAGGTGTGTCCTCATCTCACAATGCTTCATCTTGGGCTCCCTGACCTTTCTGATATTCCTTTCACTGATTAATTTTGGGCCAGGACACAGCCATGCCCATACAGGAGGCAGCGATCTCAGAATCAGGCAGTCTCCGGAGAGACAGAAAACAGATAAACACCCTCCTCTTGGCCTCCTAAGCCCGGAGGAGTTAAAGAAATAAAAGGAATTCAAGAAGAAACATAAGTGGTCACTGCCCACCATCACCTGGGCACCTGTTCTCCACCTGCCCCTCTCTCAGTGAGGACCAGACTCAGAGGCCTAGAGAAACATGTCTTCATCTGTTCATACCGTGGGATGCCTCCTTCTGTGCTCATCCCAAGACTGCTGTTCCCCCAGGTTACCTGTGTCGCAGCTGAGAGTCTCCTCAGCTCTAACTGAACTCTCCCGGTTTACTTAAATCTTAGATTATCCTTCTCAGTATCCTTCTAGGAAGTTCTGTCTCTACCCAATAATATCATGCCATTTCCTCAGGTCTAGAGCCATTTGATTTCCAAACTTCTATACTCACACTTACGTTCTCATTCTCTGTCATGGCTCATTTACTACTCAGCAGCTAATGAGGCAAACCATGTATCTACAGCCCATTGACATGAAAAATGGGGAGGAGAGGGTTCCTTAGATAAATACAGGGTTAGCAAAGAAAAGGTTCAGTAACTCTTAGGAATCACTTCAGGATACAAGAAAATTCATTCCAGAGCTTCAAGAGTTTACAACTCAAAAACAAGAGCAGCAATGCATTAGGTGGTGAATCTTCTTGGCCTTCTCAATGAATAACCTCAGAAATGGTCAGAGCATACATTTCAAAAAGGTAAGCATATGACTTTCACAAACATGTAGCACTCACATATGTCAACAATTTTAATTGGCTTATATATTTTGGAGAAAAACAGTATGATGGTAAATAAAAGAAATGTTAAAAAGCTTTTAAATCTCAGTGCTTATAGTCCACCAGGATAGCACCTGTGAAGGAAATTTTCGTGTTGAAGGTACACCATCTTTCAGAATAATAGCAACATAGCTATGAATTTGTCTTCTCATCTCACAATCTAGAAATTGAAATCACCACATTTATATGAAATATCTAGAAAAATACCTGTACATTTGGACATTCCCACCTACCACCACCCATCCATTCTCTCCCAAAGTGGAATCCCTCTGCCCCCATTCTGCTCCTCTCCACACATCTGCCTGCTGACATGTGGCTCCTCCCTGCCTTCCTTTCCAGATCCCCAGCAGATTGGGCCCACCAGGGGAACAAGCTCTTGGACTTGGGAAACAAAAGTGCATCTTTTTGGACTTCTGAGGACTTGCCCTGCCAGGGTCTCTTTCTGGATCACAATCCCTCTGTTCCTGGGCATCCCCTTTCTGCTGGACCCTGTTATTCATCTCTCTGTTACTCCATCTAGGTCTACTCTGTGGACTTCCCTCCATCTTCACCTGAACCCCAGGAATCTTCAAGTCATGCCAGTATTCCCTCAGTTCTCCTGAAATGCCTCGTTTTCGCTTCTCCTGAGATCCCACCAAGTCATCCCTTCTCAGACCCCTGAGTGTAGCAGGGGCCTCTCTGGTCTCTTTGCTTCAATTATAAATGAGGAGAATGGGAGGTCCTCTTTACCGCTCCTACCCCAGTGTTGCCATCAGGGTCAGCTTCATGAGGCAGGGATGAGGCTGTCTAGATCAACACGGCATTGCCAACCTTGAGCTCTGTGCTCAGCGCAAGGTAGGGACTCAGTAATTATTTGAGAAAAACCTACATTTCATCACACTGGCCTCATTATACTGAACCCAGGATGGGGCTGAACTGGGAGAGCCAGCGGTAGAAATGTTCCTCTCTCTGCTTTCAGGCTAAGAACTGATGGGACGTCCATCAGAGAGAGCATCCCTTGGCAGAAAGGGGGCCATGGGCAGCCTTGTCCTCTATGAGAGACACTGCTCAGCCTGGGGGAACCTCTGTTCATGAAGGTGGGAGAAAAAGATGAACAAAATTCACTGTGAATGTCTATGCGTCATCACAGAGGAGGCAATGACAAGAAAATAGGAAGTGCAAGCCCAGTTACAATTCGTTTCTACTTCAAAGAAATAAAATTTAATATGCCTGGTGTGTTATGTAAACACAACAAACATTTTTTTAAAACTATAAAAATATTTAAAGCAACATGGCTTACAATAAACAGGAACATTTCAAATAATGACACTCTTGAAATGCAGTCCTAAAATACAGCATACATTTTATTCCAGTTACATATCTTGACTGGTTTTATTTAAATGTTTATATTAGATATCCCTACTTCATTGTGGATTTTTGTTTGTTTGTTCGTTTGCTGTTTTCGAGATGGAGTCTTGCTCTGTCACCCAGGCTGGAGTGCAGTGGCACAATCTCGGCTCACTGCAACCTCCAACTCCCAGGTTCAAGCGATTCTCCTGCCTCAGCCTCCCATGCAGCTGGGACCACAGGCACGCACCACCATGCCTGGCTAAATTTTGTGTTTTTAGTAGAGATGGGGTTTCTTTCTTTCTCTCTTTTTTTTTTTTGAGACGGAGTCTCCCGCCGTTGCCAGGCTGAAGTGCAGTGGCGCAATCTCGGCTCACTGCAACCTCCACCTCCAGGGTTCAAGTGATTGTCCTGCCTCAGCCTCCCAAGTAGCTGGGACTACAGGTGCCTGCCACCATGCTCAGCTTATTTTTGTATTTTTAATTGAGACAGGGTTTCGGTTTCACCATGTTGGCCGGGATGGTCTTGATCTCTTGACCTCGTGATCCGCCCCCCCTTTGCCTCCCAAAGTGCTGGGATTACAGGCATGAGCCACTACGCCAGGCCCAAGATGGGATTTCATCATGTTGACCAGGCTGGTCTCAAACTCCTGATCTCAAGTGATCCACCAACCTCGGCCTCCCAAAGTGCTGGGATTACAGGCGTGAGCCACTGTGCCCGGCCTAGTCCATTGTTTAAATGGTGCATTTAAAACCTCATGGTACTACAACTGCCTGGTGACAAGTTCACCAGAGTAAAGAACATAACTATCCTGCTGTTCTTCAACCACATGGGATTCCCCAAACAAAGATTTGTGGAGTCCAAGGTGTATCATACCAGAACTCTTGCAGTCATGTATACAATCTGTTTCATTTTTCTTTTTAATAAATGGGGTTATGTTTTTTCTTCAGCTTATTGTTTTTAATGTATCATATTCTAGATGTCATTACACGTCAAAGATGAATAATTTCTGTTATCTTTAAGACATGCCCAAAACACTCATCACTGAATTTGAACCATATTACTTCCTAAACATTCTAGTTGAAATGGTTGATCCTAAAAGCTACCACGTGTGAGGCTCACCTGAGTACAGACTATGGTCAAAACAAGCTAAAGTTTTAATTCTTCCCATCTTCAAATACTGAGCACATTTTGTTTCCTCTTAAGCAAAACACTGCAAAGTCATTTGCCGGGATCCCCTGCAGACTGGCATTCAGTGATGGAGAACGGACTCCTAGGTGAGATCCCTGGTCACAGGATCCCGGTGACTATGACTGCAAGTCTGGAAAGGAAGAGAGAAGACAAAGATTTACCAGAATAACCATCTGAGAATGTGCCCCGGGCGTCCTGGAGGGAAGAGCTCCCTATCAACCCAGCACTGCAGAATCCACAGAAGAAGGAGAGCTCCGGCCACCAGGGAGGAGCCACACGAGAGGAGAGGACCCAGTGTCCCCACAGGTGAGGAAATGAGTCCACGGGGCTGGTCAGTGCTCTCGATTTTATTCTGACATAACAGGACTTTGTGTAGTCACCACCTGAGTCCTATATTGTGAACAGCCAGGGAGCCACAGACAGATTCATCCCTGAGGAACCCACTAGAATGTGAAGTCTTCCCTGGGCTCATGAAAAAAAGACCCAGGGAGCTGCCTGGCCTTGCCCTGATGGAGAGGGCAGTGGACAGAACAACGGGGAGTAAGGGGTGCCTCTGAGATGCTCTGGTCACCTTGTCACACAAAGGTGTTGTACAATGTCGCACCATGGACACTACGGGGCGCCTGCGTACCATTCCTGAGAAGATTGGGTGTGATGAGAGCAGGACCAGCGCCACCTGTCCTGCTTGGTGCCCTATGCTTAGGACTCACCGATGTGAAGTCTCCGCCCCCTGGGACCACACGGCCCCACCCCTGACATCCTTAGGCAGAGAAGCTTTACCCAGGGCCCAGGGTGGGATCAGGAAGCTGGAGGGTCTGATTTGCATGGATGGACCCTCCTTCTCTCAGAGTATAAAGAGGGGCAGGGAGAGACTTGGGGAAGCTCTGCTTCAGCTGTGAGCACAGAAGGCAGGACTCAGGACAATCTTCATCATGATCTGCTCCCCTCTCCTCCTCGCCCTTCTCATTCACTGCACAGGTGCCCAGACCCAGGGTCAGGGGAGGGGTCCTGGAAGCTCATGAGGCCCTGCTTTCTCCTTCTCTCTCTAGAGCAAGAATCACCATGTCTGTGTTTCTCCCACTTCCAGGGTCCTGGGCCCAGTCTGCGCTGACGCAGCCGCCCTCAGTGTCTGCGGCCCCAGGACAGAAGGTCACCATCTCTTGCTCCGGAAGCAGATCCGATATCGGGAATTATGCAGTATCATGGTACCAGCAGCTCCCAGGAACAGCCCCCAAACTCCTCATCTATGAAAATAATAAGCGACCCTCAGGGATTTCTGACCGATTCTCTGGCTCCAAGTCTGGCACGTCAGCCTCCCTGGGCGTCACTGGACTCCAGACTGGGGATGAGGCCAATTATTACTGCTTAGCCTGGGATAGCAGCCTGAGTGCTTGCACAGTGCTCCAGGCCGATGGGGAACTGAGACAAGAACCCTCTTCCTCCTCCGCCAGGAGGGTGAGCGCCGGCAGCTGCTGCTCATGCCTGACCTGTAGCTTCTGCTGCTGCAGCTTCCCCCATGGGCCTCGGGGCAGCCAGGCCCCTGCCTAGGAGTAGAGGCTCCACCACTTTTGTCCTCAGAGTCAGGAACAGGGACCCCAGGAAACAGAATATCCTGCTCCTGCAGCTTGGGACACAAGGGTCTCTGCACTGAAATCGTGGGTTGAGGGGGCAGGTCCAGCTGTGTCTTCACAGACCTTCCTGTGTCTGCCCATGGTGTGGGGAGGGGGGAGGGGGTGTGGGCTTTTGAGCGTCACTAGAGGACTGAGGGAGCAGAGGTGCTCCCCAAGACCTGGACTCCTTCCCTCGCCCTCCTCCCATCACTCTCCTCACTGCAGCTATGGCCAGGGAGGGCTCAGGGCTACTTGAGGACCTTGCTCAGCCCAGGGCCTCCATCCCAGGCATTGTCTCCAAACTCTGTAAGGGCTGCCTCTGAATCTGTGGAAACACTTATTTCTATGTGCCCAGGACTGGGTTAGAGGGCACCAACCCCACCCCTTGCAAACTGCTCCTCACCTCTCAGTTCCCCAATGAGGAGAAGAAAGAGTTAGACATCAGAAGCCTACCCAAGGCTCCCCTCTCTCCTCTCTCCCAGTCTCCCCCTGGCTTCCTCCTTCCACAGAAATAAAGAGGAGGCAGCCACAGAGGGCAAGGGGAGGCCCAGGCATTATACCAGGCAGCAGAGCCAGCCAGTCCCCCTAGATGATGAGGGAGGTGGTGAAGGTGTCTGGAACCAGAAAATAGTGAGGACCCTCTCACTAAATTGAGGAGGGGTGGCAGAAACTGAGGCTCAGATGGTGGACCAGATCTCCTAAGCCATCTTCTCATTTCTTCTTGTGTTCCAGTTTGGGTAAGAATAGGATAAAAAAAAGTCTGAAGAGGTTCCTTTCCTCAGATAAGAATTCATTGAGGATTATTGCCCACTCAGGCATTGAGGGGAGGCTGAGCCTCACTCTCGGGCTGAAAGAATTGGGGGCTTTCAAGGGAATTTGATTGTACTGAAGCTCCCAGACTCCGACATCTAAGACTTATGCCCTCGTACCAGAGCCCAGCACTGATACCAAAATGGATGAAGGTTGATAGATAATCCTAGCATATTCTAGCTGACACTGACTTGTGGAAAAGAGAATCAAGTTAAAATATTGACGTGATAAGGTGGCATCGCAGAGTGAGGAGAGGAGAGCTTGGGTGGGGGAGGGTAGAGGAGCCATTACAGGGTTGGACAAGGAGGACACAGAATCTGAGGTACGTTTGTGAGGAAAACTCCAGATGCTTCAAAGAAGATGGAAAAGGAGGTAGGCAGTGTGAAGGCCGTGGGACCAGCTCTGGTCACCGGGAGAGAGTGGTCAGATTTAGCACCAGTGTCTGGGGAGGAGGGACTGAAGCCCGGGGAAGGGGAGAGGCTCAAGGCCGGCCTTAGGACCTGAGTGGGGCACAGTGATCACAGTGCTGGGGGGTTCTTCAAGTGCAAGGAGGATGCAGGAAGGCTTGAGCTCATTGTCACAATGAAAACTTAGAGAACAGATCCCCAGCCTTGTTCAAAAGTGTCACAGGACTTTTTCCTCTCCACATGGCAACGGGGAGAGGAAAACTTATCTCTGAGATATATAAGATGTTAGTTCTCCATAACCTCTCCTGTCCCCTGGCTGAATTCCTATTTGGAAACAAAATGACTCTCCAGTTTTACATATGACATCCTCACTTAAAAAAGTTCCAGAATGCGAAAGATCTGCCCTCCCTGACCCACTGGTGAGGAATCTCAGCCTTCAGGACAACCGGACTAAATCATTCATGCCGTCTCCCATGACAGCATCATGGGGAACAGGGGGCCTATCTTGTGGGTTTGGACCACACACTGCCTGTCCCTAACATTGCAGCTGGGGACACTTACATGCTGAACTCATGGCTGGGAGATCTGGGGTCCAGACATGACAGGAAAAGGAAAAAGACCAGGAGCTCTGCCTCAGTAGCCCCACTGTGTGACTCACTCTACCCTCCACCCTCATCTTCAGTTCATGATGGGTGTTGTCTTGTGAAAACTGAGAGCCGGGCTGGAACACAAGCAAGAGAGTCTCTGACTCACAAATCTCCATCGTGGGCTCTCTGGCCTTTCTGATATTCTTTCTGCAGATCTATTCTGGGCCAGGACACATCCACGCTCATCAAGGAGGCATTGATAGGAGAATGAGGTAGCCTCAAGAGAGACAAGAAGCAGATAAGCACCCTCATATTGGCCTCCTAAGCTCAGAGGAGGAAAAAAAAAGGAAAAGAAGTTCAAGAAGCCACACTAGAAGCCACTGATCACCATCACCTCCGCACCTGTCCTCCATCTGCCCCTCTTTCAAGTGAGGGCCAGACTCAGGGGACAGCACCTGCACCTCCGCCTCTGTCCACACACTGCATAGGGAGCCTCCTTCTGCTCTCATCTCAAGGCGACTGCTCTGCCAGGTCAGCCCTGTCACTGCTGAGAGTCTTCCCTTGGTCCTGGTCAGAGGGTCTGGGATCAGCAGCAACCTGGCTTTGATTCAGCTGTGACCCCGCCCCTTCAGGTCACAAAGCCAACGATTAAATCCTAACTGAACTCTCCTAGATTTCTCAAACCTTAGATTCTCCTTCTCAGTGTCCTTCTAGAAAGTGCCACCGCTACCAAATAATTCCATATTATTTCCTCAGGTCTAGAGCTATTTGATTTCCAAAATTCTATACTCACTCTTCTGTTCTCATTCCCGGTCATGGCCCATTTTCCACTCAGCAGCTAATGATGCCAACCATGTATCTACAACCCATTGTCACAAAAAAAAGAAAAAGAGAGATGGGAGGGTTCCTTAGATAAATACAGGGTTAGCAAAGAAAAGTTTCATTACCTCTTAAGAATTACTCCAAGATCTAAGAAAATTAATTCCAGAGCTTCAAGAGTTTACGCCTCAGAAACAACAGCACGAATACATTAGGTAGTGAATGTTCTTGGTCTTCTCAATGAAGAACGTCTGAAAGGTTCAGAGTATACGTTTCAAAAAGATAAGTGCGTAACTTTCACAAAAATGTAGTATTAACTTATGTCATCAATTTTAATTGATATATATATTTCTAGAAAAAAAAGTAGTATGATGGTAAAAGAAATGTAAAAAAGCCTTTGTAAAACACAGTGCTTACCGTCCACCAGGATAGCACCTGTGAAGCAGATTTTCTTTGCTGAAGATACACTGTCTTTTAGAATAACAGCAAGATAGTTTGAATTTGTCTTCTCTCACAGCAATCTAAAAATTAACATGATCCCATTTCTATGAAATATCTAGAAATATTCCTGTACATGTGGACATTCCCATCGCACACCCCCCATCCAGGCTTTCCTAAACTGGCATCTCCTCTTCTTCTGCCCATGTTCTCCCCCTCTCCACGCCTCTCCTGCAGACACGTGACTCCTCCCTGCCTTCCTCTCCAGTAGCCCCAGCACATCAGGCCCAACCAGTGAACAAGCTCCTGGACTTGGGGAACAAAAGTGCCTCTTCTTGGATTTCTAAGGACTTGCCCTGCCAGGGTGTCTTTCCCAATCACAATCTCTCCTTCCCGGGAGTCCACTTCTCCTAGATCCTGTTATTTATCTAATGTTACTCATCTGTATCTACTTGGTGAACTTCCCTACATCTTCCCCTGAACCCCAGGAATCTTCAGCTCATGCCCACATTCCCTTGGTTATCCTGTCCCTTCTTCCTTCTTCCCCTGTGAGCCCACCTAGTCGAGGGCTCTTCTCAGACCCTGGAGTGCAGCAGGGACTTCTCTGGTCTCTGCCCCAGGGATTAAGGGGGTGGAAGAGAGGACTCCTCTGCCCTTCCTATGCCTGTGTTTTCATCAGGGTCAGCTGCACAAGGTAGGGATTAGGCTGTCTAGATCAACATGCCATTTCCAACACTGAGCTCTATGCCCAGCCAAAGATACGTGCTCAGTAACTATTTGACAGAGACCTACCTCTTATCACATGGGCCACATTATACTGGGCCCAGGATGGGGCTGAACTGGGAGAGGTAGCTGTGAACCTGCTCCTGTCTCTGTTCTCACCCTAAGAGCTGATGGGGCATCCACCAGGAAGAGCATTCCTGGGCAGGGAGGGGGTCATGGGCAGCCTTGTCCTGTATGTGAGACACAGCTTAGCCCAGTCACAAGATCCCGATGACTATGACTGCAATTCTGGGGAAGTAGAGGGTGAAGATTGACCAGAATGACCCTCTGGGAATGTGCCCTCGGCATCCTAGAAGGAAGAACTCTCTTTCTACTCAGCGCTGCAGGATCCACAGAGGAAGGAGAGCTCTGGCCACCAGGGAGGAGCCACATGAGAGGACCAGGTGCCCCCACATGTGAGAAAGTGAGTCCATGAAAGTCAGTCCCTGCTCTGGGTTTGATTCTGGCCTGTGAGGACATTGTATAGTCACCACCTGAGTCCTCTGCAATAAACAGTGAGAGCGCCACGGATAGATTCACTCTTGAGGAGCCCAGAAATTGGGAGGACTGCCCTGAGGTCACAGGGAGGAAACACAGGCACCACCTGGCCTGGCCTTGAGCGGGGGCAGTGGACAGAACAGCGTGGAGGCAGCATTGTCTCTGAGAGGCTCTGGTCACCTTGTCATACCATGGTTTGTCTTGGTCTGGACACCAGGGGGCGCTCGGGGGCCATTCTTGAGAAGACATTTTGATCAGAGCAGAACCAGCCACCTGCCCTGCCTAGTGTCCTCTGCTCAGGGCTCACAGCTGCGTCCTTTACACCCCCGGTACCACACAGTCCCACCCCTGCCACCCCCTGACATCCTCAGGCATAGCGGCCTGACCCAGGGCCCAGGGTGGGATTAGAAAGCTGGGGCTCTGATTTGCATGGGTGGACCCTCCCACTCTCCGAGTATGAAGAGGGGCAGGGAGAGATTTGGGGAAGCTCTGCTTCAGCTGTGGGCACAGGAGGCAGCACTCAGGACAACTTCCAGCATGGCCTGCTCTCCTCTCCTCCTCGCTCTCCTCGCTCACTGCACAGGTGACTGGATACAGGGCCGGGGAGGGGCCCTGGGAAGCCTATGGATTCTTGCTTTCTCCTGTTGTCTCTAGAAGCCGAATAATGATGCCTGTGTCTCTCCCACTTCCAGGGTCCTGGGCCCAGTCTGTGCTGACGCAGCCGCCCTCAGTGTCTGGGTCCCCAGGGCAGAGGGTCACCATCTTCTGCACTGGGAGCAGCTCCAACATCGGAGAGGGTTATTATGTACACTGGTACCAGCAGCTCCCAGGAACGGCCCCCAAACTCCTCATCTATGAAAATAATAAGCGACCCTCAGGGATTTCTGACCGATTCTCTGGCTCCAAGTCTGGCACCTCAGCCTCCCTGGCCATCGCTGGACTCCAGACTGGGGATGAGGCTGATTATTACTGCCAGTCCTATGACAGCAGCCTGAGTGCTGACACAGTGCTCCAGGCCCAGGGGGAACTGAGACAAGAACCCACTTCCTCCGCTACCAGGAGGGTGAGCGCCGGCAGCTGCTGCTCAGGCCTGGCCTGTGGCTTCTGCGGCTGCAGCTTCCCTCATGGTCCCAGGGGCATCCAGGGCCCTGCCTGGGAGTGGAGGCTCCCCCTCCCCTTCTGTCCTCAGAATCAGGAACAGGGAATCCAGGAAGCAGAATATCCCTCTCCCTTAACTTGGGACACAGGGTCTCTACACTGAAGTCCTGGGCTCAGGTGGCAGGTCCAGTTGTGTCATCTCAGACCCACCTCTGATGGGGAACCCATGTATTCATTATTCTCCTTTCCCCAATTTCAGGAGTTTCCAGAGTGGTGTCTTCCTCTCTCTGCTCCTCAGTGTGAGTCCCTGTGTTTCTTTTCTCCCGAGCCTATTCTTTTTTTTTTTTTTTTAACAAAACTCCTTTCATGAAGGAAAAATGCACACCTAATAAAACAGCTGGATTTATAGCATTAAATTAGGCCCATTTTTGCATTTTTCTGGATCTTTGAAAATATCACCACCACTGAGCTATGCAAACTCTGACTAACCCCAGCAGCCATTCATGATGCTTTGTCATCTCCTTCACTCCCCGAATGCCCTCCTGGGCAGCCAGGAATCTGCCTTTGCCACTACTGTATGGTTTCCATTTTCTGAAACTTACTAGTGTTATCAAACACTATCTTCCCATTTGTTCAAGCTTCTTTCACTCTGCACACTTCTTTTGAGATTCTCCCTGCTGTTGCTGGATTGCATCCCATTCTCCAGTGGGCTCATTACAACCTTTGAGAGTCCTAGGACATTTTTTTCTTATTCTATTTATTTACTTATTTATTTTAAAGTTTGAATTCATTGTCCATCAAATCAAACTCTACGGGTGATGTTCATCTAAGGTGACAGGAGTCAGTGAGGTCTTGTCAGGATTCTTGCTTCTTCATCTCTTGCCTCTAATCCTTTCTATAATGGGAGAGTTTCTTATCTTTTTTAAGTTTTTCTATTTATTATTTTATTTTGGCTTTTAAGGCTTTTAGTGTTTTTTTAAATTTTTTTATTTCAATAGGTTTTTGGGGGAACAGATGTTGTTTTGTTACATAAATACGTTTGTTAGCAGTGATTTCTGGGATTTTGGTGCACTCATCACCCAAGCAGGGAACACTGCACCCAATGTGTAGTCTTTTGTCCCTCACCCCGTCCCACCCTTTCTCCTGAGTCCCCAAAGTCCGTTGTGTCATTCTTATGCCTTTGTGTCCTCACAGCTTAGCTCCCATTTACGAGTGAAAACATATGATGTTTGCTTTTTTATTCCTGAGTGAATTCACTTATAATGATAGTCTCCATTCCATCCAGGTTTCTGTTAATGCCATTATTTCATTCCTTTTTAAGGCTGAGTAGTGGTATATATATATATATATATATATATATATATATACATATCTCACATTTGCTTCATCCACTCATTGATTGATGAGCATTTGGGTTGGTTCTATGTTTTTGCGATTGCAAATTGTGGTGCTATAAACATGAGTGTTCAAGTATCTTTTTCATATAATGACTTCTTTTCCTCTTGGTAGATACCTGGTAGTGAGATTGCTGGATCAAACGGTAGATCTACTTTTAGTTCTTTAATGAATCTCCACACTCTTTTCCATAGTGGTTGTACTAGTTTACATTCCCACCAACAGTGTAAAGGGGTTCCCTTTTCGCCATATCCATGCCAGCATCAATTATTTTAATTTTTTTTATTATGCCATTCTTGAGGGAGTAAGGTGCTATTGCATTGTGGCTTTGATTTTCATTTCCCTAATTGTTAGTGATCTTGAGCATTTTGCCATAGGCTTGTTAGCCATTTGTATCTTCTTTTGAGAATTGTCTATTCATGTCTTTAGCCCACTTTTTGATGGGATTGTTTGTTTTTTTCTTGCTGATTAGTTTGAGTTCTTTGTAGGTTCTGGATATTAATACTTTATTAGATGTATAGATTGGGAAGATTTTCTTTCACTCTGTGGGTTGTCAGTTAACTCTGCTGATTGTTTATTTTGCTGTGCAGAGGCTATTTCATTTAATTCAGTCCCATCTATTTATCTTTGTTTTTAATGCATTTGATTTTGGATTCTTTGTTATAAAGTCTTTGCTTAAGCCAATGTCTAGAGGGGTTTTGTCAATGTTATCTTCTAGAATTTCTAAGGTTTCATGTCTTAGATTTAAGTCTTTGACCAATCTTGTGTTAGTTTTGTATAAGATGAGAGGTGAGGATCCATTTTCATTCTTCTATGTGTGACTTGCCTATTATCTCAGCACCATTTGTTGAATATCGTCTCCTTTTCCCACTTTATGTTTTTGTTTGCTTTGTCAAAGATCAGTTAGCTCTAAGTATTTTGCTTCATTTCTGCATTCTCTATTCTGTTACTTTGGTCTATGTGCCTATTTTTATGCCAGTACCATGCTGTTTTGGTCATTATGGCTTTATAGCATAGTTTGAAGTCAGGTAATGTGATGCTTCCAGATTTGTTATTTTTGTGTAGACTTGTTTTGGCTACATGGGCTCTTTCTTGGTTCCATATGAATTTTAGTTCTATGAAGTTCTGTGAAGAATGATGGTGGTATTTTGATGGAAATTGCATTAAACTTGTAGATTGTTTTGACAGTATGGTCATTTTCACAATATTCATTCTATACATCCGTGAGCATAAAATGCATTTCCATTTGTGTCATCTGTGATTTCTTTCAGCAGTGTTTTGCAGCTTTCCTTGTAGAGGTCTTTCACTTTCTTGGTTAGGTATATTTCTAAGTATTTTATTTTTTTGGCAGCTATTGTAAAAGGGGTTGAGTTCTTGCTTTGATTCTCACCTTGGTTCCTGTTGTTGTTGTATAGCACTGCTACTGATTTGTGTCCATTAATTTTGTATCCTAAAACTTGCTGAATTCTTTCACTAGTTCTAGAAGCATTTGGGGTGAGTCTTCAGGGTTTTCTAGGTATACAATCATATTATCAGCAAACAGTCACAGTTTGACTTCCCCCTTATCAATTTGGATATCCCTGATTTCTTTCTCTTGTCTGATTGCTCTGGCTAAGACTTCCAGTACTACGTTGAATAGAAGTGGTGAAAGTGAGCATCCTTTTGTTGTTCCACTTCTCAGGGGAAATGCTTTTAACTTTTCCCCATTGAGTATAATGTTGGCTGTGGGTTTGCCACAGATGGCTTTTGTTGCCATAAGTTATGGTCCCTTCTATGCTGATTTTGCTGAGAGTTTGAATCATAAAAGATGCTGGATTTCATCAGATGCCTTTTCTGCATCTATTAAGATAATCATGTGATTTTGTGTTTTAATTCTGTTTGTATGGTGTATCACATTTATCAACTTGTGGATGTTAAACCATCTCTGCATTCCTGGTATAAAAGCAATTTGATCATGGTAGATTATCTTTAAGACAGCTGTTGGATTTGGGTAGCTAGTATTTTGTTGAGGATTTTTGCATCTAGGTTCATCAGAAACATTGGTCTGTAGTTTATTTTTCTGTTATGTCCTCCCTGGGTTTGGTATCAGAATAATTCTGACTTCACAGAATGATTTAGAAAGGATTCCCATTTTCTCTATCCTGTTAATAGCATCAGAAGGATTGGTACCAGTTCTTCTTTGAATATCTAATTGAATTCAGCTGTGAATCCATCTGGTCCTGGATTTTTTGTTGTTTGCAATTTTTTTTATTACCATTTCAGTCTAGCTGCTTGTTATTGGTCTGTTCAGAGTTTCTACATCTTCCTGGTTTAACCTAGCAGTGTTGTATATTTCCAGGAGTTCATCCATCTCCTTTAAGATTTCTAGTTTATGTACATAAAAGAGTTCATAGTAGCCTTTAATGATCTTTTGTATTTCTGTGGTATCAATAGTAATATCTCCCGCTTCATTTCTAATTGAGCTTACGTGGATCTTCTCTCTTCTTTTCTTGGTTAATCTCGCTAATGGTCTGCCAATTTTATTTATTTTTTCAAAGAACCAGCTTTTTGTTTCATTTATCTTTTGTATTTTTTTTTGTTTCGATTTCATTGAGTTCTGCTCTGATCTTCGTTATTTCTTTTCTTTTCCTGGGTTTGGGTTTGGGTTTGGATTGTTGTGGTTTCTCCAGTTCTGTGAGGGGTGACCTTAGATTGTCTACTTGTGCTCTTTCAGACTTTTTGATGTAGGTATTTAATGCTATAAACTGTCCTGTTAGCACCACTTATGCTGTATCCCAGAGCTTTTGATAGGTTGCATTAAGATTTAGAACAACTGCAATCTTACTATCAATCAGCAGCTTTTTAATTCCTGAGGATGTGACCTCATTTAATCCTGACAACAGCTTTATTATTGCTTTTCGGGCAGTAGCCCCTGATTGAAGTGGTAGTGCTTTGTGGCCTGGAGGTAAGGTTCTAAAATTTATCAAATATTAAATTGGTGCACAAGTAATTGCAGGTTTTACAAATAAAAGTAATGGCAAAACCCACAAGGACTTGTACACCAACGTGATATAAACACTGGAGGTCAGTTAAATTTGAATTCAGGAAAAACAATGATAAAGAATCAGTATGTGTATCACCCACATAATATTGTTCAATTGTAATACAAACAACTGGGTGCCCTGCATTTTATCTGGAAACTCCACACAGTGTTCACAGCTTGAAAGAGGTAAAGCTGGGGCAGGCCTGCCCTTCCCGATGCCAGGTCTAGGTGCTTAACATCAAAGACAGAGCTTCTCTAAGACAGCTACCCTCAAGTGAGCATGTCAGTTGGCACTAAATACATATGATATGATCCTCAGCCAATGATCCCTACTCACTTCCCTAATTCTTGCTATTATCCTTTAAGTTTGCAGACTCAGGGCCTCCCCCGAAATTGCTGCAGCCTGAGTTCTGGACCTGGGACCTCATGTCCTGTCACAACCAGATGCAAAGGGGCTCTTTAGTCCCTACACAGAATGGCTTCAGCCAGGAGAGCATAAGTAACATGTAAGATTAGAAGAGCTCAGAGGGGCTCTCCTTCTGTCTCATGACAGATGAAACTTCAGGGCTCTGATGTTTGTCAGGGAATCTCCTTCAGTGAGGCCAAGATCCTAGGACTTTACTAAAATTAGCAGAGTGGACCAGACAGGCATGTCGTGGTACAGGAATTGTGTTCAGAACAATAAGTGCAGATGCATCTTAACAAGGGCCTTCACGTTCTATCTTTGGTGAAAAAGGAAATAGACAAAGGCATGGAGAAACTGAAGGACTCGATGGGTCTGGGACTCAGGTAGTGCTGAGTGCTTTGGGCTTGTCCTGGAGTAGTCTGCAGATGATGACAGCTGGGAAGCCAGCCCCTGCTCTGACCTTGTTTCATCTGCCCACTGGATCAGTGGCTGTGTCCTCACAGGAAAGCTGGCTGCAGCCAGACTGGCCTTCTCCATCCCACTTGAGAAATGTATTCAGGTGACTGTCTGGGGTGAGGTTCTACTAAGGGCTTGGGAGATATGAGGAGGGGGCTGATTTGCATGAAAGAACCACTTCACCCCCTTTCCTTCATCTAAAACCCATTAATAGAAACTTCAGGGCCATTCATAGAAGTCCAGCTGGTTTCCTACATTTGTGGGGCATAAAGGATCAATGCCTGATTGATGCCTGATCAATCTAAAGGAAGAGGGGCTATCAGCAGGTAGTGGTCAGAGTGAGAAAGGAACTGACTTTTTTGAGAGCTTCATCAACACAGCCACCAGCTCTGGGACAAATGGGGTGACTGTCTGTAACTGTCACCCCAAATTACCCACAGGACACTGAGCCAGTCCCCCCATTCTATTGCTTCTGATTCTAGTCCACATTCCCCTATTGTCCCTAAACACGTTGCCCACGTCTGAGTCCAGGGTGGCAGGGATACCTCCATCCCAGTGAACATCTACAGAGAGCCTCTTCTGTTCCCCTCCCGCCTCATGCAGGTTACTACTGTTGTGGGTCTGGTGGAGTGGCCCCTGGAGAACACAAGGTATCCCTTCCTCTCAAAAGCCAGGCATGTAATAGACATGGTTTGAGTTGATGTAGAGCAGAGTGGCTCATCCAGATGCAAAGCAGAAGACCTTGGCTACAGAAAATTATTTCACAAAATTCCACACCCTTTCATGACAAAAACACTCGATGAACTATAAATAGAAGGAAACTATCTCAACATAGTAAAGACCATCTATGAAACTCCCATAGCTAACATCATATAAAAGCTAAATAACCAAAGATATTTTCTGTAATATCAGGAACAAACCAAGGATGCATACTTTCACATCTTCAATTCCAAATATTATTGGAAGACCTAGGCAGAGCATTTAGCCTAGAAAAAGAAATAAACAGAATAAAAACTAGAAATAAAAGTATAAAATCATCTCTGTTTTCAGATGACATAATGTCATATGTAGAATGCCATTAAAAGACCCAGAAAATAATTCTGAAAGAATGATTAAGTGAATTTGGTAATGGTTCAGGATACAAAATCACCACTTAAGAACATCTCATGGCTAGGCATGGTGGCTGACGCCTATAATCCCAACACTAGGGAGGCTGAGGTGGGAGAATTGCTTGGGGGTCAACAGTTCAAGAACAGCATGAGCGACAAAGCAAGAACCTGTCTCTACCAAAAATAAAAAAATAAAAAGGAAGGAAAGTCACTTATATTTCTATACTTAACCAAATAGGACACAACCCAAAATGAAATTAAGAAAACAATTCAAGAGGACCCACAGACCCTCCGAAGGAAGGGGACTGCACCTGCAGGACCCAGGAGACACTGCAAATACTTTGAGTGCCTCAACTGCGGAAGTGGGAAAGGGAGACCCTCCTCTCCCACACACACCCCTACTGGACAATGTGAAGGTCTGTTTGCAGGAGAAGTTCTCAACTTTACCTGGAACGGAGTTAAGTTAGACAGCCAAGCTCAGTGAAATACACAGGTGTAGGAGGTAGCGGGGAGGCCCTGGGAACTCGCTGAATCCCCAAACAACCCATTCCTGCCTGGCACCACAGGGATACATCAGAAGGGAGGACAGAGGAGCAGTGGGTAAAACTCCAGGGGAGAAGGACTTTCCTAGCTGAACTTTGCAACAATTTGAATGGGGTGAGAGGCTTCCTGGCTGGAACTTGGGGTAGGGCACGAATCCAGCTTGCAGACTTCACAGGCAGGAAAAAAACTAAAGCCTTTTTCTTTCACAGCTGGGAGGCAGAAAGCCTCAGGCAAGTTTTCAAGCCCGACTCGCCCTCTGCCTAGAAACAGACTCAGGGCTGTGGTCGGGGGGCACAGTGGGAGTGAGACCGGCCCTTTGGTTTGCATGGAGCTGGGTGAGACCTGTGACAGCTGGCTTTCCCCCACTTCCCTGATGACTTGCATGATTCAGCAGAGAAAACCATAATCCTCCTAGGTACACAACTCCAGGGACCTGGGAATCTCACCCCCATAGCTCACAGCAGCCGCAGCAAGACCCGCCCAAGGAGAGTCTGAGCTCAGACACGCCTAGCCCTGCCCCCACCCGATGGTCCTTCCCTACCCACTTTGGTAGCAGAAGACAAAGAACACAATCTTGGGAGTTCTAGGGCCCCACCCACCACCTGTCCTTCTCCATAATACTACAGCTGGTGCTTTCAAGAAAGCGCCATCTCCTGGCAGGAGGCCAACCAGCACAAAAATAGAGCATTAAACCACAAAAGCTAAGAACCATCACAGAGTCCATTGCACCCTCCGCCACATCCACCAGAACAGGCACTAGTATCCATGGCTGAGAGGCCCATGGATAGTTCACATCACAGGACTCTGTGCAGAAACCACCAGTACCAGCCCAGAGCTGGGTAGACTTGCTGGGGGCTAGACCCAGAAGAGAAACAAAAATCACTGCAGTTCAGCTCACAGGAAGACATCCACAGGAAAAGGGGGAGAGTACTACATCAAGGGAACACCCCGTGAAACAAAAAAAATCTTAACAGCCTTTAGCCCTAGACCTTTCCTCTGACAGAGCCTACCAAAATGAGAAATAACTTGGGGGGAAGAGTGGGAGAGGGGCGAGGAATAAAAGACAACAAACACGGTACAGTGTATACTGCTCGGGTGATGGCTGCACTGGGATCTCACAAATCACCACTAAAGAACTTATTCATGTAACCAAACACCATCTTCCCAATAACTTACAGGGGGAAAAAAAAGAATATTATAACAATGGAATCATATGTAGCCTTTCAGCATTGGCTTTTTTCACGGAGCACAATTTCCTTGAGCTATATCTGAGCTGCATTGTATCAATTATATAGTTTGTTTCTTTTTATTGCTGAGTAATGTTTCATGGTACAGTTGTATCAAGCTTGTTTAACCATTCACCAGTTGAGGAAAATGTGGATTATTTCCAGTTTTTTTGGCTATTGGGAATAAAACTACTATGAACATTCTTATAGATTAAAAAAAAAGAAAACAGTTCAAATTTCATCATTAGAATGAGTAAAATACGGCTGACACGGTATCTCGTGCCCATAATCCCAGCACTTTGGGAGGCTGAGATGGGGGATCATCTGAGGTCAGGAGTTGTTAGAGACCAGCCTGGCCAATATGGTGAAACCCTGTCTCTACTAAAAAAAAAGATAAAAAAAATTAGCTGGGTGGGTGGCACACTCAGTGATTGCAGCTACTCATGAGGCTGAGGCACAATAATCACTTGAACCCAGGAGACAGAGTTTGCAGTGAGAGGAGATGGTGCCACTGTGCTATAACCTAGGTGACACAGTGAGACCCTGTCCCAAATAAATAAATAAATGTAAAATACTTAAGAATAAACTTAAGAAGGTAAAACACTTGCACATTGAAAACAATAAAACATTGCTAAAAGAAATTGAAGAATACACAAATAAATGGAAAGACGTTTTTGGTTATGAATTGGAAAACTCAATATTGTTAAGATACCAGTAGAAACCAAAATAAAACATACTATAGAGTCATCGCAATCTTTATCAAAATTCCAATACTGCTTGGTGCAAGAATAGATATAATTCTAAAATTTGTGTAGAATATCAAGATACCCAAAATAGCCAAAATAATCTTGTAAAAGAAGAACAGTGTTGGAATCCTGACACTTCCTGATTTCAAAGCATACTAAAAAGATACACTAATCAAAACAGAATGGTACATATAGACAGACATACAGACAAACAGAATAGAATTGAGTGCCTTGGAGAAAACTCTCAGTTATATGGCCAAATGATTTTCAACAAGCTTGCCAAGACCATTCAGTGGGGGAAAGAACAATCTTTTTAACAAATGCTGTTGAGAAAACTGGATATCCACATGCAATCTGGAAGTGAATCAAAGACGCAAATGGAAGAGCTACAACTAAATCTTAAAAGAAAACATTGGGAAGAAGGTCCATAACATAGGGTTTGGAAATGATTTCTTGGATATGACACAAAAAAGACAAGGAAAACATAGAAAAAGAAGAATATAGATAAATTGGATTTCATCAAATTGTAAAACTTATGTGCATCAAAGGACACTACCAACAGAGTGAAAATGCAAATAATAGAATGGGAAAGATTGTTACAAACTTTATATCTGATAAGGCATCCAAGCTATAGAAAGAACTTCTACAACTCAATAGTAACAACAAAAATAGGAATAACCCGAATAAAACAAGGACAAAGGACTTGAGTAGATATTACTACAAAAAAAAGATCTATGAATGTCCAATAAGTACATGAAAAGATGTTCAGCATCACCAATTATTAGTACACTGCAAATCAAATCACAATAATATACAACTCTATACCCATTAGGATGGCATTAACCAAATAATAGTAAATAAAAAGTTCTAGCAAAGGTGTTTAGAAATTGCAACTGTTACAATTTGCTGGAGAGACTGCAGAATGATGCATCCACTGTGGACGCCTTATGGCTTTTCCTCATAAAATCAAACATAGAATTACTATTTTATCAGAATTTTCACTTCTGGGAATGTGCCTGAAAAAATTGAAAGCAAGATCTCAAAGAGAAAATTGTACATCCTCGTTCATAGCAGCATTGTTCACAATAGCTAAAAGGTGGAGGCAGCCCAAGTGTTAACTAATGAATCAACAAGATGTATTATACACACACAAGGGAATATTATTCAGCCTTAAAAAGAAAGTCTGACCCATTCGATGGCATGGATGAACCTTTAAGACATCATGCCAGCAGAAATAAGCTGGCTTCAAAAGGACAAAAATTGTTTGCCAGCCCTTATATGAGGTACCTAGAATAGTCAACTCCACAGTGACAAGAAGTAAAATGATGTTTCCCAGGTATGAAGTTTTGGTTTGGGAAAACAAAAAATTTGTGGAGATGAGTGGTGGTACTGCGGTTGTACAATAGAGTTAATTTATTTAATGTCACTGGAGTATACATTTGAAAATTGTTAAAATAATGTATTTTATGTTTGAATATTTTACCACAGTCAAAAAGAGGAAGATTTATGTTTGGTGCAGTTTCTCTCCTTCCAAGAACAGTGGAAACATACAGGACTAGGACAGTGTACATGAGTATCCAGGACACCCTTCCTTTTATGCCAGCCCCACAGCATCCAGGACACCCTTCCTTTTATACCAAACCCACAGCATCCAGGACACCCTTCCTTTTATGCCAGCCCTGCAGCATTCTAACAAGTTAAGAGAGTCAGAGGTGCCTCATTACAGGTGACTCAGAATAATATGAGAAAGTCTAGAGGTGGCCATGATGTTAGCGGTGGGTGCCCAACCCAACCAGGAGCAGCTGCAAATGCAACAGTGGCCAAAGAAGGGGAGATGAAGCTGGTGGCAGAGGTAGCAGCCCCTCCAGCTGGAGAGGGGCATCTGCTTCTGTACAAAATGGTTCACAGTTGCTAAGTCTTGCATGGATGCCTCATCCTGTTTACCTCATGACCAACTACAGTTTTCATTGCAATGTATGTTATCATAGCAGTAATATCTATTTCCTCCAGTAGCAAGCAAACATGAATGAAATGTGTTTTACTGCTTTGTCCAACATGACAAGTTAGTCCCAAACATGGGATGAATGTTTAAAGTCAATGTTCTCTAAAGATAAGGATATTATACCATTTATTGATAAATACGGGGAGGGCATGATGACCATTCAGACACTTGGAATAATTACTTGGCTAAATAACATTGTTTAAACAATGAGTAAATTTAGTTATTCTTTGCAGAGCAAAAAAGATCCAAGTTTCACCAGTCCCTTGGCAAACACTACATTTCAAGCTATGGAAGGGACACATCCTGAAATTTTGTGCTACTCTTTCTGAAGACACGGAAACAGTCAAGTCATACCTAATACTTATGAACATAAAGCTTTGATAAAGTTCAAGAATTATTTGTATTTTGAGGAAAGAGACTTTGTCGCTAAAGCAGAGAAGAACCTAAAACGGACTCCTCATAGTGAGCTAATATTTTATAAAAAGGTGTCAATCAAGGTGTGGCTTACAAAAATACTTTCAAGGATGTTTACTTTCCAGCCATCTCACTGGACAAGAACTGGGTGGTTTTCATTAACTTTGGACGGTGCTTCAATGTCCTAAAAATGATGTCACTTACTGCCCTGAGTGACATGGGATGGGATGCTGTGGTAGAGCACACTCTGGCTGATGTCTTGTATCTGCTGGAGACGGAAAAGGATGAGAGACACAGTCCTCCACAGGAAATCTCAAATGGGTCCCTCTTTCTTTTCAGATATGGACTTTCTGGGGAGTAATACTGTAGGGCTTTTGTTGTTGTTGCTTTTAACTGTCTCAAATGTTCTCCCAAAGATGCTACAGAACACAGCCTCTCCTTTGAGCAAGTTAAAAGTCTGGGTACGACTGCAAGAGGCTCCCCGCCTGCCAACGTTCTTTCTCGACTTTCAGGGACTGCTCTTCTTCTGTGGGCCGTAAACCAACAACTGCTCATCCCAAGATCCACTAAGCCCTCTGGGAAATTGGTGCTGTACTGCATATCCTGCTGGCTGGGACTTGTTACATTGATGTTTTTCTAAAGAGTGAATAATCTTGTCCATGTAACTAACTTATTTAAAGACATTTTCTTCGGTGGGCACTGACTCCATGGCACCTGTTTTCCAAGGAATTGGTGAGCTTGTTTCTGAGAATACCAGAAATCAATGTACATTCCAAATCACTCTAAAAGTGATTTCTTTCTGGTGTGGGTTTGGTTTTGTTATTAATTTTGAAATATATCTTTGAATACTGAGATCTCTGAAATGACTAGATCTCTAGAAGTGTAATTGTGAAAGAAGGTTGCTTGCAGCTTTAACAAAATGAGAAACTCTTCCCAAATAAAACCTGTTTTGAAGTTAAAAAAAAAAAAGTGACATTAGAACCTGCAAAATCTAAGAGTTCCCAACAGCAGTCTCAATTCTGATGCTAATTGTAAGCTAGAAACTCCCCCAACAACCCTTCACTTCTTATGATTCCCAAGAAAGACTCATATCACTCACTTAAACTTGTGACGTTTGTTGATATGATTTTTTACAACAAAAGAATGCAGATTAAAATAATTCAAGGAAGGAGGTACATGGGCAGAGTTCAGGAGAATTCCAAGCACAAGCATCCAGTTGTCCTCTCCCAGTAAGACAGTAGACAATGCTGCATTCTCCTGGCAGCAATGTGTGATTCTATGCATGAATTATTGCCAACCAGGAAATCTCGCTGAAGCTTGGTGTCCAGGCAGGTTTTTTTGGGGGCGTGAGTTGGGGATGGGGTTGCTTATGTAGACCTTGTTGATCATCCTCATGGCCGACTCCGACTTGAATTTCCACTGAATTGACAATAAAATTTCAACCTTAAATATTTGGTCATTTTCTTTTTAATAAATCCTCTAAAATAAATTATTTTGAAAATGCTCGCTTTAGCTAGCTGTTTATCCAATATGAGACTCAACATAAATAGTTTCAAAAAACCAGTGGGTTATTAAAACAATTGCTTTAGTCATTCAAAACATTCAGATAAAAATTAACACCATGTAACACTAAAATCGAATTATAGTCACTGGGGCTGGATTTCAACAACAGAAAGAGAAAGTAGTACAAATAGAGATGAGCAAAAAATAGACAAGTAATGGGTGTGAACTGGCCTAGGAAATTTACAGTGGCAATGTCAAGAAGATAAATCAATAGTTATTTGACAATACATGCTCAGTCCAGGAAAGCCACCAGGGGGTGGTCTGGGTCTTCTGCATCATAAGAAGCTCAAGGGGTTCAAACTGAATGAACCCTGAACAGTTGCTCACTGGGTCATGTAAAATGTTAGAGCAGCTGCTTCCTCCCACAACACACAGCCACTCTGGGCAGGCCCCTCACAGTGTAGCTGCTCTCAGGGCTGAGAACCTGGGTGGTGCTAAAGGTGGTGAATATGGTAAAGATTTGCACAACACACCTCCTCCATGCAGGGATCTCAGTAGCATCTTCAAAGGATGGGCTTTCTGAGCTAAGAGCAATGAGAAGAAACTTTCTAAACTTAAACTAAAATTTATTTATTGAGTTACGTTCAAAGCAATACATGCCTATTACATAAAATCAGGAAGTATTTAAAATCACCAAGTTCTCTGCAAAGGTTCTTTATTCCAAACAATCAATATGACTAGATTTTTTTTATTTGAATGCATTCTTTCATTTTTGTTCTCAGTATTTCCACAATGGTGATCAAGCCTTGTGCTTTTTCATCTGCTTTTACACCCCTTTATGATCTTTTCATTTGAGGTTAATGTAAGTAGTGTTCCATTTCTTAAAAGGGATAAAACATTTAAATAGTTGTTAATTTTATTTTTATTTGAATACCAATGAAATGTTATCATTTTTAGATAATTCTTATTGTTTGCTACTCAAACAAAGGTATGATATTATCTTATTATTGAAACACTCCTGGTAACTTCTGTGGAAGTTACTTGTGAGGTCAGAAAAAAAATGCCTGAAGTTTTCAATGGAAAGCCTTGAGTACATTATACCTGACTTCACAATGCAGTAAATAGAGAAACAAGAGTTTCCGATTCATGTAAGAAGGAGCATAACAGATTAAGGTATGAGGAATAATTTATATCCAAAACTACACCAGTGTCTCCATGCCTGTGTTAGAACAGTACCTCCCAAATTCTATTGTGCATATGAATCTTCTGGGCATTTTGCAAAATGCACATTCTGATTCAGGGGCTCTGGAGTGAGGACACAGTCTCTGCATTTCTAAAAAGTTCCTACCACACAAAATCTACATACATGTTTGAACAAAAACAAGTCCAGCCAGGAGAAGAGGCTCACGTGTGTAATCCCAGCACTCTGGGAGTTTGAGGCAAAAGAATTACTTGAGGCCAGGAGTTTGAGACCAGCCAGGGTAACATCGCAAGAACTTTTCTCCACAAAACATGTTTTTAAATAATAAAAAATGAATTAGCCAGGCATAGTGTGGCATGCTTGTCATTGTAGATACCTAGGAGGCTGAGGCAGGAGGGTCGCTTCACCCCAGGAGTTCAAAGCTGCAATGAGCTATGATCATGCCACTGTACTCCAGCCTGGGTGACAAAGTGAGACCTTGCCTCTAATAACAAAAACAGCAATAATAAATTCATAAGAATAGTATAAAATAAGGAGAAACCTTGGCGGACAGTAACCTAAGAGATAGATATCTCAACATAGTGGTAATGTGTTTGGATGACAGAAGAACCCCACACTTGGCTGGGTGTGGTGACTCACGCCTGTGATCCCAGCACTTTAGGAGGCCAAGGCGGGCAGATCACCTGAGGTCGGGAGTTCGAGACCAGCCCGGCCAACATGGAAAAGCCTCGTATCTACTAAAAATGCAAAATTAGCCAGGCGTGGTGGCACAGCCTATAATCCCAGCTACTCGGGAGGTTGAGCCAGGAGAATCACTGGAACCCGGGAGGCAGAGTTTGCGGTAAGCCGAGATCGAAGAACCCACACTCCATGCAGGAAGACGACCAGGGAGGACAGCTGCAAAGCAGGGAGAGGCTCCCCTTTCTTTAAGAAACAAAACAAAAGCAAACAACTAACCTGACTTCCCCTCTGGCTCCCGTCCAACATTCTTACTAGCTTCTCATCTAGTCTTTTCTGTAGTGTAGCCCATCCTTACCCTCTCCCCTCCCACACCTCTGATTCCTGAATTCCCTTCTTGGTTATCTCTCCTTTTCCTGTCAACCACTTCTCCCCTCTATCATCCTGAGTTAATTATCAAGAGCTTTATAACCAGAAACCTATTGGTATTTTTCCAGATTTTTTTTTTCTTGAAATTGGACATTTATAAATTTTCTCTCTTTTTTTTTGGTGGGGGGTGGTGGTGAGGGTAGGGACAGGGCCTCACCCTGGTTGCCCAGGCTGTGGTCTCAACTCACTGCAACCTTCACCTCCTGACTCGAGCAATCCTCCCAACTCAGCCTCCCAAGTAGCTGTGACTATGGGCACGCACCACCACACCCTGCTAATATCTTGTATTTTTGGTAGAGATGGGGTTTTCCCCCATGTTACCCAAGCTGGTCTTGAATTCCTGAGCTCAAGTGATCCACCCGCCTCAGCCTCCTGAAGTCCTGGAATTACAGGCATGAGCCACTGTGCCCAGCCTATTTTTTCTCTTTTACGAGCCTCTCTGATACCCTAGTTCTGAAGTAGCCCAGAGTTGGCTGATTCTCCTATTTTGCCTCAGCTAGCACTTCCTCCTTCTCCTTTTTTTTTTCTCCTTCTGATCCCTGTAGTCCTCTGCATTTCCACTGAATCCAGTGAACCACACAAGCAGGCTCATTTATTCTCCCCAAACTCCACCACTCTGCCTTATGTGCTGATCCAGTGAGAATCAAGAAGGAAGAGACACCCTTGGATTTCTGTGCAGCCTGGAAAGTCAGTTCGTGGCTGGACTTGGCTGGGACACCAGACACCTGTCTCCGTGTCTCTATTTAGTATTCATAGGGTCCAGCAGCTGTGTCCTCCCAGGGTGCCTGAAGAGTCACTGACCATGCTCTCCTACCCAGCCTCAAGAAGCCACCCAGTCCTCGAGAAGTATAATCAGACTCAGCGTCTTATGTGAGGGGAACAACCATGGGGACAGGTTGCAATGAGTCCCCTCCTCTAAGAGGGGCCAGAGAAAAGGGGCTGTTCCCCCTAATCTGTGTGGCTCAGGAAGCAGAGCTCTAGAGACTTCTCTACTGTGGCCTGTATCCCTCTGCTGCTCACCCTCCTCAGTCTCCGCACAGGAGGCTGGAGATAGAAAGGCAGGGACTGGCACTGGGAGGACCAGGGCTCTGCCTTGCTCTCCTGGCTCACTGAGCCACCTCCCACACCCCGTGTCTCTCTCCTGACTCTTAGGGTCCTGGGCGGTCAGGGCTCACTTGGGGGTCTGCACAGTTTGTCTGTAACTAAACCAGCCACCCTATCCTGCACTGGAAACAGCAGCAATAAGGTTCTTGGAATTGTGTCCCGGTACCAACAATGAACAGGAAGTACCCTTAAACCTCTGATCCGTAGATGTAAATATCCACCTGCAGATCCAGAACTGATTCTCGACTGATCAGTCTGGCAAGGAGGGCTTCTTGAGCATATCTGGGCTCCAGGCTGAGGACAAGGCTGGTCACTAACGTTGGATTTAGACAGTTCTCTGGAGGCCCCCACGGTGCTGCAGTCTGTGGGGAAGTGAGATGGGAACATTTCAGGTCTCCTAGAAGCACGCCCCTACAGCACCACCTACAACCGGGAAAACTGGGCTGTTTACCATTTGTGTTCACGTTTGCTTGGGCTGGTGCTAACCAGGGCCCAGGTCTCAGGTCAGGGACAGTGATTTAGAGAATGCAGCTTTGTTTCCTCAGAGTCAGCCCTCAGAGAAAGCCCACAGCAACAGCATTGTCAAATTGCCTCAAAAAAAAATCAGAAAGTCCTTGGTTCCTGGAACAGGCTGCCCTAGGAACAGAGCCAAAATTGGTCAGAGCAAGCAGGGACACAACTGTGCAGAAAACAACAAGTTTTACTTAAGGAGATAATGGTTGACTTTATAAAATGAGAAATATGTCACACTACTCACTGGTAAGTTTACCAATGCTATTCATTTCCCTATATCACTATATTGAGTAAAAACTCTATAAAATGTATGAAATCACTGTAGAGGTAACTTTTGTTGAATTGCTACTTTAACATGTCATGGATCATTTATTTTTCTTGCAAAATTCTCATTATTCACCATTCTTTTGAGCAGCCCCTAACTGCCCTTCAACCTAGCTCCTCAGCTGACCCCTTCTCCGTGATGCTTGCCCTGATGGCACATGTAGGCAGTTAGATTTTTCTAGATTTTAAAAGTTATATATGTACATGTCTACATCTCATGGACCAAGACTCATTCTGGTAGTGAGAAATCACAATAATCATGCATAGCCTTATGGAATTAGTGTCTAGCAATCAGACCATAGAGGTGTGAATAGAGACAGTGACTAATGAGCTGCAGAGATCTGCGGGGCCATCAGGAGGTAAGTGTCCTCTAATCAGCATGGGATGCTGGGGGACTGCCCTATGGTCCCTACACAGCTGCTCAGAAAGGACCATTCACTCAAAGAAATCCAAGACTAGGGGCAAAGACCCTGTGCTCACTGATGGGGACTTAGCATCTATGCCCTCCCATGGCATGGCAGAGTCTCCTGAGCAGGAAGGTGTGTGTGGTTTCAGCAGGTGCTTTCTTCTGGAGCCCTCTCAAGGGGAAAAGCAAAACTTCTTCCTCCTCAGTCTGCAGTGTGAGCTAAGCTTCAGCCCCAGAGCCTAGAGAGGGGCTGGGCAGTTGCTGGATGGAAACACATTTGCATGAGCCGCCCCTCCTCTGCAGAGCGTGGGAAGAAAAGGAGGCCTGGGGCAGCCCAGTCCCACTGTGCATGTCAGGCTGCGTCCACCATGGCCTGGACTCCTCTCCTCCTCCTGCTCCTCTCTCACTGCATAGGTAGGGACAGGCCTCAGAGACCAGGGTCAGCACCTCAGCCTGATTCTGGCTCTTCTGGTAAAGATCCCTGAAAAACTTCACCCTGAACCCTGCCCATCAACCACGAGTGTCTGTGTTTGCAGGTTCCCTCTCGCAGCCTGTGCTGACTCAGCCACCTTCCTTCTCCGCATCTCCTGGAGAATCCGCCAGACTCACCTGCACCTTGCCCAGTGACATCAATGTTGGTAGCTACAACATATACTGGTACCAGCTGAAGCCAAGGAGCCCTCCCAGGTATCTCCTGTACTATTACTCAGACTCAGATAAGCACCAGGGCTCTGGAGTCCCCAGCCGCTTCTCTGGATCCAAAGATGCCTCGGCCAATGCAGGGATTTTACTCATCTCCGGGCTCCAGTCTGAGGATGAGGCTGACTATTACTGTATGATTTGGCCAAGCAATGCTTCTCACAGTGACACACACAGATGGGGAAGTGGGATGAAAACCTCACCCTGCTCTAGGTCTTGTTCTGTAACAATTTTTAAATTTTGAAATAACTGGCCTGGGCACAAACTACATTTGGAAGTACTTTCTAGTTGTAAAATGCTCTTCTCTCAATTTCCCATCCATTCTTCTGAAGTCTCAGTAAAACAAAACAAAACCAAAACATCTGATGACACCGAAGTCTTGGCTGGTTGTCCACATGTGCTAACACCACTGCCTGTGGAGCTGGACATTTTTTCTTCAAAGAAGCAAAATGAGTCTTTCCTAGCTCACATCATGGTCAGAGCCTGGGGACATCGTAGCAGGTGAACAGTCCCCTGCAGCATGGACTCTGCTCTTCCAGCGTACAAGCAGAGACCACCCCTTCCATCCCCAGTAGTCTGTTCTCAGGGCTGTCTAAGACTCACTGTGTCCCAGGAACAAGGCACCCGAATATGAAATGCTGCCTGAGGACGCAGGTCAGGGAATTCCAGATATAGTGCTGACCTGGCTCAGTCCTGGGTGTGGGGAGCCAAAGCAGAGTTGTTCCCATGCACTGGCAAGGCCTGCAGACAGGGAAGTAGGTGGCATGGTCAAGGACCTGACCACTGAAGATCCTATCGTTGGGTATCTTCCTGTTCTTAGCAGATCAGTGAAGCGCTGAGAATGGCTTTTCACAGTTAGTGGTTAGTACAGGACAGACTGCGGAGGCCGCACCTGTTGAAGAAGACAAAAACAATTATTGTGTGGACCTTTGACCCCTGGCATATATAAAAGCACTGAAGAAAGCAGAACTTGGGTCTCTTCCCTATCAGGGGACCGTCCCTCCTAATCCCGCTTCTCTGTGTCTTTCTTTCATCATTCTTCCCACTACTTCTCGGCTTCTCGGTGCATTCCTGAATAACCCCTGTGGCCGGACTGCAAGAGGTGGTGCCTGAACAGGGACCCAAGAAATACTGTGGAAAGAACGCCCAGTTCTGGTAAGTTCTTCAGAAGTTGTGTGAGTATAAACAGTTGTGGGCGCATAGTCATACATTGGGAGTAAAAATAGGACATTCTGGCTCTAAGGAACGTGCTGTTTACATTCAAGTGTTGCAATCTATGATGCATACCCGTGGGGCTTCTATAAAAACTAAGCAGTTGGAAAAATTCTTGGAGACGGTACAAGAGACATGTCCTTGGTTCCCTGAGGAAGGCACTATCAATGTGGACACCTGGTCAAAGGTGGGGGAAGGCCTGCGGAAGCATTATACTCTGCATGGCCCTGATGGCATTCCTGTGGTGACTTTTGGACTCTTTAATCTGGTCCAGGAATGTCTTGTGCCTTGTCCTGAAGCCTATAAGCCTTTAGGCTCTATGCCATGTGGGAAGCCTTCTGCCCCTATCATGGCTGAGGAAAAGTTGGTTGTTTGTCATCAACCGTCTCCAAGAGATGGGAAGTTGTCTTGTGAGGAGTCTGAAAAATCATCATTGCCTACTTCTCCTGCTTCACCTCTATCTTCACCAGGGGGAGATGAAGAGGCCTTGGTACGTGCTTTCGCTGCCACCTTTCTTAAGAAACCCCCTGGATCTAATTGTTCTTGCTCTTGTTCTCATAAGCCTGACTCTTTGCCTGCGTCTGTCATGTCACCTTTGGAGGGTGCTTTGCATCATGCTCATTTGTCTGGAGAATCACTAGAAGGTTTTCATGCCTTCCCTGTCAGGCTTGACCCACAGACAAATCAGCAATATCATGAGCCTCTGCCTTTTAAGACTTTAAAGGACCTTAAGGCTGCTGTGGTTCAGTATGGGACTACAGCACCCTTTACTTTAGCCATGGTGGAAACTTTGGCAGAGGATGCTTTACCCCCTAATGATTGGAAAGGCATAGCAAAAGCCTGCCTAGACGGGGGTGACTACTTGTTGTGGAAAACTGAATTTTTGGAAAAGGCTGAAGAAATTTCTTGCCGTAATCGCTTGGCGGGTAATCAGGTTACTTATGAAATGCTCACTGGCTTAGGTAACTTTTCAGATACTGCTAATCAAATTGGTTGGCAAAGATGGATTTATGACCAAGTATCCAATATTGCCCTCTCTGCCTGGAAGAAATTGCCATCTTCCAAACGCACAGAGGAACTTACAAAAATTCGCCAGGGACCTGACGAGCCTTATCAGAACTTTGTCTCTCGATTATTACAGGCAGTGGGCCGAGTGGTCAGTGACTCTGAGGCAGGTACTGTAATTGTAAAGCAACTCGCCTTTGAAAATGCGAATGGCACTTGCCAAGCCGCTATTCGCCCATACAAGAAAAATGGGACTCTGGAAGATTATATTCGCTTATGTTCTGAAATTGGCCCTGCTTTTAATCAAGGTGTGGCTTATGCTGCAGCTATGAAAGGAGTTCCTGTTTCTCAGATTTACTTGCAGGTGCAAGGAAGGGGCCAAAATAAGCGGCTACAAAACAAGGGAGGTAATCAAACCTGTTTTAATTGTGGTAAACCAGGACATCTTAAGAATCAATGCCGCCACACGCCCGCGAGTTCAGGGAAATCACCTAAGGCTCGACCTACTTCCTTGTGCCCTCGATGCCAACGTGGGTTTCATTGGATGAATGAATGTAGGTCTCATACTGATTCTCAAGGCAACCTTCTTTCCCCTCAGGGAAACCAGAAGTGGGCCTCCCCCCGGGCCCGACAAACAATAGGGGCCCTTCAGACAGCCCCTCCAGTGACCTCCATGAGTCCCTCCAATCCCTTTCGCGAGCCACCCCAGGGTCAGCAGGATTGGATTTGTGTGCCACCTCCAGCTACGTACTAACACCTGAAATAGGTCCGCAACGCATTCCTACAGGAGTGTTTGGGCCTCTCCCTAAGGAGACTGTTGGGTTGATTATTGGAAGAAGCAGTGTCCTCTTTAAGGGGTTAATTGTCTATCCTGGAATAATTGACTCTGACTACACTGGGGAACCTCAAGTTATGGCTTCCACCTCTCAAGCTGTGGTTACTGTATCTAAAGGTCAGCGTGTGGCCCAACTTCTGCTTTTACCCTATGTTTCTCAAGTAGGGCAAACAGCTTCCTCTTCTGCGCGCGGCAGCCGCAGTTTCGGTTCCTCTGATGTCTATTGGTTGCAGGCTGTTGATGCCGAGAGACCTACCCTGCAACTCCAAATAGAAGGAAAGACTTTTTCAGGTTTAATTGATACTGGAGCAGATGTTTCTGTATTTAGTTTACAATTTTGGCCCACTTCATGGCCTCTTACTGCCTCTATAACTCATCTACAAGGTATTGGAATGTCTCAAAACCCCCAGCAAAGTGCACAAGTATTAACCTGGACTGATCAAGAAGGTCACCAAGGAAAATTTCAACCCTATGTGTTACCCCACTTACCTTGTAACTTATGGGGACGTGATGTGTTACAACAAATGGGGGTTTATCTGTTTAGTCCTAACCCCATTGTGTCCCAACAGTTGCTCCAGCAGGGACTGCTCCCCAACCAAGGATTAGGAAAACATAACACTGGCATTCTTGCTCCAGTACAAATTACACCAAAAAATGATCGACATGGTTTAGGTTTTCCCCAAGGCCACTGATCCTAGCTGCCCCCTTAACTGCAGATGCTATTCAGTGGAAATCTAATGAACCTGTTTGGGTGGATCAGTGGCCTTTAACTCAGGAAAAGTTGATGGCAGCCACTCAATTGGTTCAAGAGCAGCTCTCTGCTGGACATATTGAACCTTCTACTAGCCCTTGGAATACACCTATATTTGTTATTAAAAAGAAATCTGGAAAGTGGAGGCTATTGCAAGATTTGCGGGCTGTAAATGCTACTATGTTACCCATGGGGGCACTGCAACCTGGTCTCCTGTCCTCTACGGCTATACCAAAAAATTGGTCAGCCTTTGTCATAGATCTTAAAGATTGCTTTTTTACCATTCCTCTTCATTCAAATGATAAGGCTCGATTTGCTTTTAGCCTTCCCTCTATTAATTTTCGACAGCCTATGGCTAGATATCAGTGGAAGGTCTTGCCTCAAGGCATGGCTAAAAGCCCTACTTTATGTCAAAAGTATGTGGTCGTGGCTTTACAATCTTTTAGGGCTCAGTTTCCTCACATCTATTGCTTACATTACATGGATGACATTTTAATTGCAGGAGAGGTTTTCGCAGAATTGCGACAAGCCTTATTGTTTTTACAACAGCATTTGCCTACCTTTGGTCTGCAGATAGCAGGAGAAAAAATCCAACAAACCTTTCCTCTTATTTATCTTGGTCAAAAAATTGCTGAGACTACCATTTCTTCTCAAAAAATACAATTTAACCTCTCAAAATTGCAAACACTTAATGATTTTCAAAAACTTCTTGGGGACATAAACTGGGTTCGACCTTTTTTGTCCCTTACTACTGCTGACTTGCTGCCTTTGTTTGACATTTTAAGCGGAAGTAGTGATCCTGCTTCTCCTAGAACCCTCACCTCAGAAGCAAAGCAAGCTCCACAGCTTGTGGAGTCAGCAATTCAACATGCTCATGTATCTCGAATAGATTATACTCGGCCCCTACTTTTGCTGATTCTTACCCCACACCTATACCCTACAGCAGTGTTTTGGCAACAATCCCCTTTAGAGTGGCTACATTTACCCTCTACACGTTATAAAACTATTCAACCTTATGTCGAATTGGTTAGCCAACTTATTATGGCTGGCCGCAAAAGGTCTCGCCAAATATATGGAAAAGACCCTGATATCCTCACTGTTGCTTTTACTCAACAGCAAATCGTTTCTCTTTATCAATTCAACATTTCTTGGCAAATAGCACTTAGCAATTTTACTGGTCAATTTTCAGTTCATTACCCTAAACATAAATTGTTAACCTTTTTTCAGCGTACCTCATTTGTTCTTCCTCTTCATCATTCTCATCAACCATTAGCCCATGCTCACCTTTTGTTCACTGATGGTTCGAAAACAGGTGTTGCAGCCGTCATCGCTGACAACCGTCCTTTTCGGTTTCCCACTACTTATTCTTCTCCACAGCGAGTTGAACTTTTTGCCGTGTGCCAAGCCTTACAAATGTTCCCCTCTGAGCCCACTAACATCTATACTGACAGTGAGTGGGTTTTTCGCAGTAGCATTCATATCGAATCTGCTACTATTTCTTCCTTGCTTGATGATGAACTTTACCAGTTACTTTCACTTTTACAGTCCTGTTGTCGACAGCGTACCGCTGCCTGTTTTGTGGGACATATCCGGAGTCATTCTCTGTTGCCCGGACCATTATCTGCCGGAAATGCAGCTGCTGATAAACTGTGTTTCCTCACGGAGAATGCTGTCCAGCGAGCAGCTAATTCCCATGCCATACATCATCAAAATGCTCACAGTTTACGATTACGGTTCAAAATCACTCGTGAAGCTGCTCGTGCTATATTGTAAAGCATTGCTCCGCCTGCCCTCAACTGCAACCTGTCCCCCATTATGGAGTTACTCCTCGAGGCTTGCAGCCCCTACATTTGTGGCAGATGGATGTTACTCACCACCCTCCCTTTGGTAAATCCAGTTATATCCATGTTTGTGTAGATACTTTTTCAGGTTTCCTTTTAGCCTCCGCGCGCTCCGGGGAGGCTGTCAAAGATGTTAAAGCTCACTTACTATATTGTTTTCAAACCTTGGGAATTCCCCGGCAACTCAAGACAGATAACGCGCCAGCTTATGTTGCTAAAGCTTTTCACTCTTTCCTTGCACAATTTAATATTTCACATTGCACTGGCATCCCTTATAACCCACAGGGTCAAGGTATTGTTGAACGTGCACACTCCACCATTAAACATCAGCTTGAAAAAATTAAAACGGGGGAACTTTACCCCCGCACACCTGCTAATTATTTGCATCATGCTGTGTATGTGTTGAATTTTTTGCGCCTGGATGCCGCAGGACGCTCTGCTGCTGAGCGGTTTTGGCATCCGGAGGCATCTACAAAAGCTCTTGTGAGGTGGAGGGACCCACTGACTGGACAATGGCATGGACCTGACCCTGTGCTAATATGGGGACGAGGGAGTGTTTGTGTTTTTCCTGAAGGATCTGATGGCGGACCTCGGTGGATTCCGGAGCGGCTTGTTCGGCATGCGGAACGGATTCCTTGTGAGCAGAATGCGGAACCTCAGCCTCCACAGCCCTCCTCGCAGTCCTCCGGGGGTTCGCCGCGGGATGCTTCGCCGAGCCCGCCGCCCTCGCCGTCCGGCAATGGGAACACGTAATGCCCCCCTTCCCACCTGGGGTCAGATTAAGCGTCTTTCCACTATGGCACAGAATTTGGTGACTAATCAAGGAAACCCTCTCACGGTGGAGAATCTTTTCCTGGCCATGCTGGCTCTCCTGAGCCTTCAGGTACTGCCTACTGAAGGGAAAACTTATTGGGCATATGTGCCTGAGCCCCCCTTGTTGCGCCCAGTTGCATGGAATGATGCTAATGTCCCTGTGTATACTAGCAATACTGACTTATTTGGGGGCTTAGATGGAGACTTCATTATCCCTGTTTCCACCATATACAGGATCCACTGCTACACTGCCTATTTGCCTTTCCTTTACTCCAGTGGTTGGCTGCCTTACTCTTGGGCGCGAAATTCGACGTGTGGCAGGATATCTACCCACGGCGCTACATACTATTGTGCAGTGGCAGCTTTCATTCTGGGGGTTTTCCACTGAGGCGGTCACCCCAAAAAGCCAACATCCGCCTCATGTCCTTCCCCCATGCCCTGTTGTCAGGCCTGGACATGTTGTCTCAAAATATCCTGTATGGCAAAGTTGTGCCTATCTACCTGGAACTCAACATCAAATTCCTCATTATGGCATTAATCTTACTGACGGGTCTCGCCCATATGCTTACATTCCTCCCATTTCTGGGACGCGCTATGTCGCTACTGGAGATTGGACGGTGCCTATTATTACCGCTCAGGAGGGACAAGTGCCAGAACACATTTGGCATGCCGCCGCTGCTTTAGGAGTGGTAGAATTCCTCTATCCAGTACAGACCACTCACAAGCAAGTCCGAACTGGGTTGCGTGCCTGTGTGCGTGCCCCCTATGTGTTCCTTTCTGGACTTTTCAATATTACCATTAAAGCCCACATGGGCAAGTTGGTTTCCCCACATTTGGCTCATAGCATTCCCCATCAAGGTGAAAAGGAATACATTATTCATTGCCTGGATTGTAACCTTACCAACTGTGTTACTAGAGACAATTTCAAGCTAACTTTGGCTATTTTACAGCAGCCTCCTTTTGTGATGCTGCCTGTTCACCTTAATGAAACCTGGTATACCGATCCTGGTTTTGCTGCATTACAAATAGTTGTTAAGTCTCTTACCCGAACAAAATGCTTTTGAGGACTTCTCATTGCAGGAATAGCAGCACTTGTTACTGCTGTAGCTACTGCAGCAACTGCAGCTGTGGCCATCACACAGTCCATTCAAACTGCTCACTTTGTAAACGATCTTGCAAAAAATACTAGCACCGCTTTAGGAACTCAGGAACGAATTGATTTAAAAATCAATGCAAAATTAAATGCATTAGAGGAGGCTGTTGAATTTCTAGGCATGAGAGTAGAGGCCTTACCTACTAGACTCCCCCTAAAATGTCATGCCGATTATTAATGGATCTGTATAACAGCTCATGAGTACAATCAATCTCAATGAGGCTGGGAAGAAGTGCAGGCACACCTTCATGGAGTCTGGTCAGCTAACAATTTCTCTTTAGATATTGCCTCGCTACATAATGAAATACAAAAAATGCAACAGGCACATTTAAATATTGTGAATCCTTAGGATGTTGCTGATAGCATTTTGTCCATTTTTCATAAGTTATCCCCTACATCCCAGTTGTCTGCTATAATTATTAGTCTAGCCACCATTGCAGGTATTGTTTTATTAATTCTTTGTGTTTTCCCAGTCTGTCTCCGAGGAGCCTCCTCTGCTATCACCCAGCTCCGGATAAATCATCAACGGCTTCTTTTAGAAAGAAAAGGGGGAACTGTGGGGAGCCAAAGCAGAGTTGTTCCCATGCACTGGCAAGGCCTGCAGACAGGGAAGTAGGTGGAATGGTCAAGGACCTGACCACTGAAGATCCTGTCGTTGGGTATCTTCCTGTTCTTAGCAGATCAGTGAAGCGCTAAGAATGGCTTTTCACAGTTAGTGGTTAGTACAGGACAGACTGCGGAGGCCGCACCTATCGAAGAAGACAAAAACAATTATTGGGTGGACCTTTGACCCCTGGCATGTATAAAAGCACTAAATAAAGCAGAACTTAAGTCGATTCCTTATCAGGGGACCGTCCCTCCTAATCCCGCTTCTCTGTGTCTTTCTTTCATCATTCTTCCCACTACTTCTCGGTGCATTCCTGAATAACCCCTGCGGCCGGACCGCAAGACCTGGGTACCTGCATTTCAGTGGCAATATCAGGAAATGGGGTTAGGTATTAGGGTAACTGGGGGCCTGAGGCCAGTAAACCTCTATGTAGGACATGAGAGAGTCAAGGAGAGGCTCCACCACGGCTGAGACAAGGCTGAGGCTGCTCCTTGGCCACGAGGGAAGTAGGTCCCACGGATGTGACTTTCCTGCAGCTCATCCCACTCAGGACCACGGGGACTGCTGAGGGTGGGTTTCCTGATCCCTCAGGGCCTGACTGTTCTCTTCTCCTCTCTTACACCATTGGAGCTTCTCACTGAATCAGTGTCTAGTGGTGAGTCTGTGGAATATCTGGGTACAGAAACTGCCCAATATTTGCTTCAAGTGACTCCTGCTCATGAAACTCTTGGGGAAGTCCCCATCTCAAGGTCACCTTTTTCGGCATGGGGAGCAGCAGAAACATTGGGCATTCCCATGGAAATGGCTACGAGGCCTCCCCCAGAGAGCCCCTAAGTTTATGACCTAGGACAGCAGTGATGGCCCCTCAGGGGTCTCAGCCTGATTCTCCTGCTCTGAGTTTATCCACACAGCCTCCTGGACCACCTCTGGGCTCCAGCCTGAGGACTGGCTGGTTATCACTGTCACACAGCTGCATCTTGACTCCATGTTACCAAGGGTTCCTGTTCCATGAGGAAATGAGAGAAGATCTGCTCCACTTCTCTGTCTCCGCATCCCTCCTTTATCCCTGCCTGTGACCAACAGCAGTTCATGCCAAGGCTTCTGCTGTCACTTGTGTTACTAAAGCAGAGCAAGGGTTCAGTGACAATAACTCCTTTTCTTACTGGTCTCCCAATGCAAACAGAATCAATTTGTTTCTAGAAGCAAAAGGAGCTGCCCCCACATGGTGGGTGTGGATGAGGTAGGGACAAGAAAGAATCCACCCTGTGTGACCCAGAGGCCCAGAAGCCTTTAGCCTGGTTCCACAGGTGTCTCCTCCTCTTGGTGCAGGTGTGCTGACCATTTCCTGAGCTCGGAAACTGTGGGAGAGATGACAAGAATGAAGAATCCAGCCTGTGTGACCCAGAGACCCAAATGTGACAGAGGAAGTCTGATGTTTAAGAAAACATGGGCTCAGCATTCTGAAAGGGCTAGATATGGCTTGGCCTGGAGCTGGTGTAGAAGAGAAGCAAGAGAGATGCTCAGCCTTAGGTGGCCCAGGCACAGCGGTCCTGTCAAGGGGCTGAGCTCTCTGCAACATGCATATCCTGCAGAGACATCCTTGGGGAGGCTGTGATCCCAGAATGATGCAAAAGTGCTAATGGAAGTGAGCAGGGGATGGTTTATGGGGGAATGAGGAGATGGGTGTGGGGTCAGATGTGGTAGGGAGGGTGCAGCCTGAAGAGGAGGCTGTCCATTGTGAGTCATAGGAGGAGGAGGCCCGGGACCTAGAGCAGTGACAAAAAGAGGACCTGGAAGGACCTGCGCCCTGAAGACACATAGAGACTGGGGTTTTGGTTTGTCTGTGAAGGTCCCTGAGGAGAACCACATAAAAAATCCATAGTCAGTGTCCTCTGTCCAGGGCTCACTGTCCCAACTGTTGCCCCTTCCTCCCGGAGCCTCTGGGTGTCCTGGTTCCTTAGCTGTGGACCTGCTCCTCTCTCTGTCCTCAGCCTAAGAGCTGATGGGGCATCCGCCAGGAAGCACATCCGTGGGCTGGGAGGGGGCCGTGGGCAGGCTTGTCCTGTATGTGAGACACTGCTCAGCCTCGGTGACCCCCTGTTCATTAAAGTGGGAGGAAAGGAAAACAAAATTCACTGTGAACATCTATGCATCATCAAAGAAAAAGCAGTGAGAAAAAACAGGAAGTGAAGCCCAGCTCTAATAGTTTATTTCTACTTGGAAAGAAATAAAACTTAATATGCTTGATGTGTTATGTAAATGCGATAAACATTTTTTGAAAACTATAAAAATTATGTCAAGGAACATGGCTTACACTAAAAGAAACATTTAAAATAATGACACACTTGAAATGCAATCCCAAAACACAGCATACATTTTATTTCAGTTCCATATATGGACTGGTTTTATTTAAATGTCTATATTAAATCTCACTATTCCATTTTTAAATGGAGCACTTAAAATCTCATTCTACTGCAACTGCCTGGTGATACATTCACCAGTGGAAATATCAACATAACCATCCAGCTGTTTCCCTCCATCCCCATAAAATTCCCCAAACTAGTAATTATTAAGAGCCCAGGATGTATCATGCCAGAACTCATGCAGTCATAGACATAACCTGTTTCATTTTTCATTTTGATCAACAGAATTACATTTTTTCTTATGTTTGTTTTTAGCTTATTAGATTCTAGATGCCATTACAGATCAAAGATAAATAATTTTCTATCATCTTTAAGCCACCCCCACAACACCCACTACTGAATTTAAACCATAATTTTTCCCTAAAAATCCTAGTTGGGGTGCTCGATGCTAAGAGCTACCACGTATCAGGCTCACCTGAGGACAGACTCTGGTCAAACCAAGTTGAAGTTTTAATTCTTCCCATCTTCAAAGACTGAGCATCTTTGCTCTTTTTGCTCCTAAGTGAAACACTCCAAAGTCATTTGCCAGGATCCCCTGCAGATGGGCATTCAGTGCTTGGAGGACAGACACCTTGGCAAGATCCCTGGTAACAGTATCCAGATGACTATGACTGCAAATCTTGGGAAGTAGAGGGGGAGCAAAGATTTACCAGGAAAACCCTCTGGAAAGAGCTCCCTTTCTCCTCAGTGCTGCAGGATCCACAGAGGAAGGAGAGCTCTGGCCACCAGGAAGGAGCCACATGAGAGGAGAGGACCCGGTGTCCAACACAGGTGGGGAGGTGAGTCCATGGGGCTGGTCCCTGCTCTGGGCTTGATCCTGACATAGGACTTTATGTAGATACCACCTGAGTCCTCTACAATGTACAGCCACAGAGCCATGGAAAGATTCACTCCTGAGGAGTCTGAAGACTCCTCAGTAGAGCGTGACGACAGCCCTGTAGTCACAGGGAGGAGACACAGACACCACTTGGCCTGGCTTGGACCTGAGAGAGGGGGCAGTGGGAGTGGTAGAGGAAGCCGTGTATCTGAGAGGCTCTGGTCACCTTATCATAGAATGGTTTACCTTGATCCGGACACTAGAGGGCGCATGGGGATCATTCCTGAGATGACCGGGGTGATCAGAGCAGAACCAGCCACCTGCCCTGCCTGGTGTCCTCCGCTCAGGGCTCACAGCTGTGTCCTCCCCACCCCCTGGGACCACAAAGCTCCACCCCTGCCACCCCCTGACATCCTCAAGCCAAGGAGCCTGATCCAGGGCACAGGGTGGGGTCACAAACCGGGGGTGTCTGATTTGCATAGATGGACTCTCCCCCTCTCAGAGTATGAAGAGAGGGAGAGATTTGGGGCAGCTCAGCTTCGGCTGTGGGCAGAGAAGACAGGACTCAGGACAATCTCCAGCATGGCCTGGTTCCCTCTCCTCCTCACCCTCCTCACTCACTGGGCAGGTGACAGGATTCAGGGCCAGGAGAGGGGCCCTGGGAAGCCCATGGGGCCCTGCTTTCTCCTCTTGTCTCCTTTTGTCTCTTGTCAATCACCATGTCTGTGTCTCTCTCACTTCCAGGGTCCTGGGCCCAGTCTGTGCTGACTCAGCCACCCTCAGTGTCTGGGACCCCTGGGCAGAGGGTCACCATCTCTTGTTCTGGAAGCAGCTCCAACATCGGAAGTAATAATGTATACTGGTACCAGCAGCTCCCAGGAACGGCCCCCAAACTCCTCATCTATTATAATGATCAGCGGCCCTCAGGGGTCCCTGACCGATTCTCTGGCTCCAAGTCTGGCACCTCAGCCTCCCTGGCCATCACTGGTCTCCGGTCCGAGGATGAGGCTGATTATTACTGCGCAGCATGGGATGACAGCCTGAGTGGTCCCACAGTGCTGCAGGCCCAGGGGGAAGTGAGACAAGAACCCCCTTCCTCCTCTGCCAGGAGGGTGAGCCCCGGCAGCTGCTGCTCAGGTCTGGCCTGTGGCTTCTGCTGCTGCAGCTTCCCTCACGGATCCAGGCGCATCCAGGGCCCTGCCTGAGAGTGGAGGCTCCTCCTCCCCTCAGTCCTCAGAGTCAGGAACAGTGCATCAAGGAAACAGAACATCTGCTCCCTGCAGCTTAGGACACAGGGTCTCTGCACTGAAGTCCTGGGCTGAAGTGGCAGGTACAGCTGTGTCATCACAGACCCACCTCTGATGGGAAACCTGTGTCTCTGTCATCCTCCTTTTCCCATTTCCAGGAGTTTCCAGAGTGGTGTCTTCCTCCCCCTGCTCCTCAGTGTGACTCCCTGTGCTTCCTTTCTCTCCAGCCCATTCTTCTTTAATAAAACTCCTTTCATGTAGGAATAATGCACATCTAATAAACCACCCATATTTACAATAGGGAATTAGACAAATTTTGGCATTTCTCTAGATCCTTGAAAACATCACCACCACCGGGAGCTATACAACATACAACCTGTGACCAACCCCAACAGCTCCTCATGACCCTTGTCACCTCACTCCCTCCCCCAACACCCTCCTTGGAAGCTGCAGATCTGCTTCTGTCACTATTATTTGGTTTCCGTTCTCTGGAACATATCAGTGTTATCAAACATTATCCTCCCATATGCTCAGGCTTATTTCACTCTGCACACTTCTTTTGAGATTCTCGCTGTTGCCGCATTGTACCCATCCCGTAGAGGGCTCATTACTATCTTTGAAGGTCCTTAGGCCACTTTTTTTCTGATTTTATTTATGTACTTATTTTAAAGTTTGAATTTATTGTGCATCCAAATCAAACTTTAGGGGCAATGTTCATCTAAGGTGACAGGACAGTCTGTGATGGCTTGTCAGGATTCTTGCTTCTTCATCTCTTGCCTCTGATTCTCTCTATAGTGGAAGAGGTTCTCATCTCATTTATTTATATATTTATTTATTTACTGATTTATTTGGGTTTTTAAGGGTTTTAGTGATTTTTCTCTTTTTGATTATTTTTCAATTTTTTTATTTTAATAGGTTTTTGGGGGACAAGTGTTGCTTTGTTACATAAATAAGTTCTTTAGTGGTGATTTCTGAGATTTTGGCGCACTCATCACCCAAGCAGTGTACACTGTACCCAATGAGTAGTCTTTTATTCCTCACCCCGCTCCTACCCTTTCTCATGACTCCCCAAAGTCCATTGTATCATTGTTACGCCTTTGTGTTCATAGAGCTTATCTCCTGCTGATGAGTGAGAACATACAATGTTTGTTTTCCATTCCTGAGTTACTGCACTTAGAATAACAGCATCCAGTTCCATCCAGGTTGCTGTGAATGCCATTATTTTGTTCCTTTTATGGCTGGGTAATATTCCATGGTATGTGCATGTATACATCACATTTGCTTTATCCACCTGTTGATTTATGGGCAGTTGGGCTGGTTCCATGCTTTTACAATTGTGCTGCTATAAACATGTGTGTGCAAGTATATTTTTTGTATAATGGCTTCTCTTTCTCTGGATAGATACCTAGTCGTGAGATTGCTGGATCAAAGGGTACATCTATTTTTATTCCCTTGAGGAATCTCCACACTGTTTTCCACAGTGACTGTACTAGTTTACCTTCCCACCACCAGTGTAAAAGTGTTTTGTTTTCACCACACCCATGCCAACATCTTTTATTATTTTTATTTTTTGATTATGGCCATTTTTGTGGTAGTAAGGTGGTATCACATTGTGGTTTTGATTTGCATTTCCCTTATCATTAGTGATGTTTAACATTTTTCTATATGTCTGTTGTCCATCCGTGTATCTTCTTTTAAAAATTTTTATTCATGTCTTTAGTCCATCTTTTGATGGTACTGTTTATTTTTTTCATAATTTGTTTGAGTTACTTGTAGACTATAGATATTAGTCATTTGTTGGATGTATAGATTGTGAAGATTTGCTTCCACTCGGTGTGTTGTCTGTTAGCTCTGCTGATTCTTTTGCCGTGCAGAAGTTTTTAGTTTAATTAAGTCCCATTATTTATCTTTGTTCTTGTTGCATTTGCTTTTGGGTTCTTGGCCATGAAGTATTTGTCTAAAGTGACGTCTAGAAGGTTTTTTTTGATGTTATCTTCTAGAATTTTTACAGTTTCTGGCCTTACATTTAAGTCTGACTCATCTTGGGTTGATTTTTGTATCAGGTGAGAGATGAGGATCCAGTTTTATTCCTCTACATTTGGCTTGCCGGTTATCCCAGCACCATCTGTTCAACGGGATGTCCTTTTTCCACTTGATGTTTTTGTTTGCTTTGTCAAAGGTCAGTTATTTGGCTTCATTTCTGGATTCTCTATTCTGTTCCATTTGTCAATGTGCCCACTTTTGTACCAGTACCTTGCAGTTTTGGTGACTATAGAGTCAAACTATACTAGAGTATAGTTTGAAGTTGGCTGATGTGATGCCTCCAGATTTGTTCCTTTTGCTTAGTCTTGCTTTGGCTATGCAGGTCTTTTTCAGTTTCATATGAATTTTAGGATTGTTTTTTCCAGTTCCGTAATGAATGATGGTGATATTTTGATGGGAACTGCATTGAATTTGTGGATTGCTTTTGGCAGCATGATCATTTTCAACATATTGATTCTACCCATTCATGAGCAGGGGATGTGTCACATATGATTTTTTCAGCAGTGTTTTGTAGTTTTCCTTGTAGAGGTCTTTCACCTCCTTGGTTAGGTATATTCCTAGGTATAATTTTTTGCAGCTATTTGTAAAAGGGATTGAGTTGTTGATTTGATTCTCATCTTGTTCACTGTTACTGTATAACAGAGCTACTGATTTGTGTGCCCTACTTCTGTATCCTGAAACTTTGCTGTATTTATTTACCAGTTTTTTTTTTTTTTTTTTTGAGATGGAGTCTCGCTCTGTCGCCCAGGCTGCAGTGCAGTGGCGCAATCTCAGCTCACTGCAAGCTCCGCCTCCTGGGTTCACGCCATTCTCCCACCTCAGCCTCCCGAGTAGCTGGGACTACAGGCGCCTGCCACCATGCCCGGCTAATTTTTTTGTATTTTTAGTAGAGATGGGGTTTCACCATTCACAGGATGGTCTCAATCTCCTGACCTTGTGATCTGTCCACCTCGGCCTCCCAAAGTGCTGGGATTACAGGCGTGAGCCACTGTGCCCAGCCATTTATTTACCAGTTCTAGGAGCTTTTTGGATGAGTCTTTAAGGTTTTCTAGGTATACGATCACATTACCTGCCAACAGCAACAGTTTCACTTCCTCTTTACCAGTTTGGATGTCCTCGATTTGTTTCTCTTGTCTGATTGCTCTGGCTTAGACTTCCAGTACTATGTTGAATAGAAGTGGTGAAAGTGGGCATTCTTGTCTTGTTCCAGTTCTCAGGGGAATTGTTTCCAACTTTTTTCCTTTCAGTATAATGTTGACTATGGGTTTGAAATAGTGGACTTTTCTTACCATAAGGTATGTCTCTTCTATGTCAATTTTGCAAAGGGTTTTAACCATGAAGTGATGCTGGATTTTGCCAAGTGCTTTTTCTGCGTGCATTGAGATAATCATGTGATTTTTGTTTCTGATTCTCTTTATGTGGTGTATCGCATTTATCGACTTGCATATGTTAAACCATCCCTGCATCCCTTGTATGAAACCCACTTGAACATGGTGGACTATGTTTTTGGTAGCTGTTGGAGTTGGTTAGCTAGTATTTTGTTTAGGATTTTCACATCTATGTTCATCAGGGATGTTGCTCTGTAGTTTTCTTGTTTTGTTATGTCCTTCCCTCATTTTGGTATGAGGGTGACACTGGCTACCAAGAATAATTTAGGAAGAATTTACTCTTTCTCCTTCCTGTGAATTACTGCATTAGTCAGAGTTTTCTAGATGGACAGAACTAATGGAATGTGTATATATATATAGCGTGATCACAACGTCCCACAATAGGCCATCTGCAGGCTGAGGAGCAAGGAGAGCCAGTCCGAGTTCCAAAACTGAAGAACTTGGACTTCCATGTTCGAGGGCAGGAAGCATCCAGCATGGGAGAAAGTTGTAGGCTGGGCCCCTAGGCCCATCTCTCTTTTCATATTTTTCTGCCTGCTTCTTTTCTAGCCATGCTGTCAGCTGATTAGATTCTTCCCACCCAGATTAAGGGTAGGCGTGGCTTTCCCACCCACTGACTCAAATGTTAATCTCCTTTGGCAACACCCTCACAGACACACCCAGGATCAATCCTTTTTATCCTTCAATCTGATCAAGTTGACACTCAGTATTACTCATCACAAGTCCACTCTTTGTCAACTTCAACCCATATATATCTTCTGAGATCATACATAATCTTCAAATAAAGACAATAATAAGGTCATAATTACACCTAACATAATACAACTATCGTTCATATAAACAGAAACACATCAATCCCCAACGCAAATACTGTTACATAAAGTTAACAATACTTAAACGCTGATGTGAAGTCAATAAATCTTATGTCACATGATAAAGGAGAAAGGAAATAAAATGAAGATATTTTCTTAGGACAAGGGTATACATGCACAAACATGTTTTTAACAAAAGAAGGAGGAAATACTCATGACAATTACACTCCTCATTTCTGCAGCTGGCCATATTGATGATTACTTTCTTCTACTACCCATTCTGTATTCTGTATTCCCTTTGACTTCAGCAAGCACCTCAGCAGGTCGTGGATATTTTTCCAGGTGAAGTGATCCAAATCTTCATTCCTGAAGCATCTGGTTCATTTGTAGTCCTGCCTGGATTGGGCTGTTGTAGTTTTCCATGGACCTTAATCACAGGGCATGATGATACTAAGAAATGCCCTAATGGATCTCCTGTATTCCATGTATACTCTTCCTTACCTCCGTTGTGGAGCAGTAAACTGATTGCACCTTGATAGTCTGTCCCAAACACCCCAGCCCACACTGTAACTCCCTTCTTAGCCTGTTGACTTAAAGGTAGGAGGAACCCAAAGTGTCCAGGTGGCAATCTTAACTTCCCCAGTTTAATGGAATCATTGATGTGTCTCCAAGTGGCAGTGTTCCTTCCTCTGGAACTAAATCCTCTAAGCCAGCAGAACGTAATGTCACGGGAACAGGAAGCAAAAATTTTGCTAGTGGATCACTAGGGGTGATGGTGAGTGCTGCCACTTCCACTTACACCCCTTGATTCCTAGATTCATGAATCCTGGCTATGGGAGAAACAGTACCATATATTGGATGCTGACTCAGAGCATACATGCCTTCTGGGGAACTTAGCCCCAGCACTGACAATACTGCAAAGTATTGTCACCTAGTTGACATTGTAATTGTGACTTCAAAAGGCCATTCCAAATCAATCCAGCTGCTTCAGGATGATGGGAAACATGGTAAGACCAGTGAATTTTATGAGCATGAGCCCACTGCTGCACTTCTTTAGTAATAAAGTGAGTGCCCTGGTGAGAACAATGCTGTGTGGTATACCATGACGGTGAATAAGGCATTCCATGAGTCCACAGATGGTAGTCTTACAGGCAAACCCATATCTGGAATAAGTGTCTATATCAGTGAGGACAAACCTATGCCCTTCTCATAATGGAATATTTCCAATATAATCAACCTTCTACCAGATAGCTGGCTGATCACCCCAAGGAATGGTGCCATATCAAGGGCTCAGTGCTGGTCTCTGCTGCTGGCAAATTGGGCACTCAGCATTGGCCATAGCTAGGTCACGCTTGGTGAGTGGAGACCCAGTTCCAGTTCCAAAACTGAAGAACTTGGAGTATGATGTTCAGGGGCAGGAAGCATCCAGCACAGGGTAAAGATACAGGTTGGGAGGGTAGGCCAGTCTCTCTTTTCACATTTTTCTGTCTGCTTATACTCTAGCCATGCTGGCAGCTGATTCGATTGTGCCCATGAAGATTAAGGGTGGGTCTGCCTTTCTCAGCCCACTTACTCAAATGTTAATCTCTTTCAGCAACACCCTGAAAGACACACCCAGGATCAATACTTTGTATCTTTTCATCCAATCAAGTTGACACTCCGTATTAACCATCACAATTAGTGTCATAGGATTAGTACTAATTCTTCTTTGAATGTCTGATAGAATTCAACTGTGAATCTGTCTGGTCCTGGCTTTACTTTGTTGATATTTTTTAAATTATCATTTCAATCTTGCTGCTTGTCATTGGCCTGTTCAGAGTTTCTATATCTTCCTCGTTTAATCTAGGAGGGTTGTATACATTCAGAAATTGATCCATCTCCTCTGGGTTTTCTAGTTTATGTGCATAGAGGTAATCAGAGTAGCCTTGAATAATCTTTTGTATTTCTGTGGTATCAGTATTAATATCTCCCATTTCATTTCTATTTGAACTTATGTGGATCTTCTCTCTTTTCTTGGTTAATCTTGCTAATGGTCTATTAATTTTATTTATCTTTTCAAAGAACCGGTTTTTTGTTTCATTTATTTTTTGCATTGCTTTTTGTTTCAATTTTATTTAGTTCTGGTCTAATCTTCGTTATTTCTTTTCTTCTGCTGGGTTTGGGTTTGCATTGTTCTTGAGTCTCCATTTCCATGAGGTGTAACCTTAGACTGTCTATTTGTGCTCTTTCAGACTTTGTGATGTACGTATTTAATGCTAAACATTCCTCATAGCACTGCTTTTGCTATATCCCAGAGGTTTTGATATGTTGTATTAAGATTTACTACAACTGCAACCTTACTATTGACCAATAGCTTTTTAATTCCTGAGAGTGTGACCTCATTTATGCCCGACAACAACTTTATGATTGCTTTTCATGCAGTAGGCCATGATTAGAGAGGGAGTGCTTGTGGCCTGGAGGTAGGATTCTGCAATTTATCAAATAAAAACATTGGAGTTAAGTTAAATTTGAATTCAGTAAAACAATGACAAAGAATTAGTATGTGTATCTCCCACATGATATTGTTAAATTGAAATACAAACTTACCTGGGTGCCCTGTAGTTTATCTGCCAACTCCTCACAGGATTCGAGGCTTGGAAGAGGCAGTGTTGGGGCTGGTCTCCTCTTACTGATGCCAGGTCTATGAGCTGAACCTCAAAGACAGAGTCTCTCTAACACAGCTACCCTCAAGTGAACATGTTAGTTAGCACTAAATACACCATATACGATTTCCAATCAATAATGCCTACTCACTTCCCTAATTCTTCTTTCTATTATTCTTCAAGTCTGCAGACTCAGGACCTCCCCAGGGGTTGCTGCAGCCAGAGCTCTGGATGAAGGCCCTCATATGTCTTTCAAAACCAGATGCAAGGATGCTCCTCGGTCCCCACACAGTGAGGTTTAAGCCAGGGGTACATAAGCAACATGTAAGAGACAGAAGAGCTCAGTATGGCTCTTATGGGTCTCCTTCTGTCCAGTGAGAAAACTCCAGGGTCCTTTTGATGCTGAAGGTGAGTGGGCTGAGAGTAGGAGGAGACCCACCCTGACAGCTCAGAGATTCCAGGACAAGACTTGGCAGCCTGAAAGGGGACCACACTCGAGTGTGGAAGAAGGAGGCAACTCTGCTCACAGGCGTGCATTTCTGGTGGCTTCCCCTTCACCAAACTGGACTCCCTACTCTGATGTCTATCAGAGAATCTCCCTCAGTGAGACCAAGATCCCAGGACTTTGCTAAAAATAGCAGCATGGACCAGACAGGTATGTCATGGTACAGGAATTCTGTGCAGAGCAATAAATACAACTGCAGCTTAGGAGGGGCCCTCATAGTCATAACTTTGGTGAAGAAGAAAATAGACAAAGGCAGGGAGAAACTGAAGGGCTCAGTAGGTCTGAGACTGGGGCAGCACTGGGTGCTATAGGCTTGTCCTTGAGGGGCTGCAGATAATGACAGCTGGGAAGCCATCATCTGCTCACTGCTCACTGGGCTCAGCAGCTGTGTCCTCACAGGGAACCAGATTCAGCCAATCTGGCCTTCTCCACCCCACCTGGGAAATGTATTCTGGTGATTGTCTGGACTGAGGTTCTATGAAGGGGCTAGGAGACAAGAAGCGGGAGACATGCTGGTTTGCATAAAGAAACCATTGCACACCCTTCCCTTTCATCTAAAACTCATTAATGGAAACTCCGGGGCCATCTATAGAAGTCTAGCTGGTCTCCTAAATTTGGGAGTTATGAAGGATTCATTCCTGATCAATCTACAGGAAGGGCCATCAGCAGGAGGTGGTCAGAGTGAGGGAGAAACTGGCTTCCTTGAGAGACTCTTCAACACAACCACCAACTCTGGGGCAAATGGGGTGACTTGCTATAACAGTCACCCCAAACTACTCACAGGAACCTGAGCCTAGTCCCCTTACCTTATTGCTTCTGATTCTGGTCCATGCCTCTGTTTTCCCTGGATCCCTTGCCCATGTCTGAGTCCAGGATGGCAGGGATAGCTCCATTCCAGTCAACATCTACGAAGAAGTCTACATCTACAGCTACTATGACTTGAAGCAGAGTCCACAGTTGTACCCATGAGGGCCTCTTCAGCTCCCCCTCCCCTTCACACAGGTGACCTCTACTGTGGGTCTAGTTGAGTGGCCCCTGGACCCTGGCAAACACAGGTAATTATTCCTCTCGAACACCAGGTATATAGTGGAGCAGGTATGGATGGGTATAGAGCAGAGTGGCTCTTCCAGGTGTAATGCAGTAAGACCCTGGCTACAGAAAATCATTTCACAAAACTCCACGCCCTTTCATGGTAAAATCGCCTAATGAACTATGAATAGAATGAAACTGCCTCAACATAGTAAGGACCATCTATGAAAATCCCACAGCTAACATCATATGCAATCCAAAAGACCAGAGGTTTTTGTAATATCAGGAACAAAGCAATAATGCACACTTTCACCACTTCTATTAAAAACAATATTGGAAGACCTAGCAAGAGTAATTAGGCAAGAAAAAGAAATAAACAGAATAAAAATTAGAAATAAAAAATATAATCTCTGTTTTCAGACGACATAATGTCATATGTAAAATGCCCTTAAAAGTCCCACAAAAAATTATTAGAATGATTAAACGTATTCAGTAATGCTTTATAATACATAATCACCTTGTAAAAACATCTCATGGCTAGGCATGGTGACTCACGCCTGTAATCCCAGCATTTTGAGAGGTTGAGATGGGAGGATTTCTTGGGTTCAAGAGTTCAAAAACAGCCTGGGAAAGAAAGCAAGACCCTGTCTCTAAGAAAGCGGCGCAGGGTGGCGGGGAGACAGAGACAGAGAGAGAGAGAGAAGAAAGAAAGAGAAAAGAGAGAGAAGAAAGAAAGAAAGAAAGAAAGAAAGAAAGAAAGAAAGAAAGAAAGAAAGAAAGAAAGAAAGAAAATCTCTTGTATTTCTATACTTAAACAAGCAAACAGGAAACAACTCAAAATGAAATTAAGAAAACAAATCAAATTACAACATCATTCAAAAGAGTAAAATACGGTTGGGCATGGTGGCTCATGCCTGTAATCCCAGCATTTTGGGAGGTTGATTTGGGGGTATCACCTGAGATTAGAAGTTCAAGAGTAGCCTGGCCAATACGGTGAAACTCTGTCTCTTCTAAAATAAATAAATAAATAAAATTTAAAATTAGCTAGGTGTGGTGGCACATGTCTGTAATCCCACCTGCTGGGGGGTGAGGCACAAGAATCACTCGAGTATGGTAGGCAGAGGTTGCAACGAGCCAAGATCCTGCCACTGTACTCCAGCCTGGGTAACAGAGTGAGACAATGTCTCAAGTAAACAAATAAATAAAGATAAAAGAGTAAAATACTTAAGAATAATATTAATCAAAATGGTGAGAGACTTGTACATTGAAAACTATAAAACATTGCAAAAAGAAATTAATACACAAATAAATGGAAAGAAATCCTTTGTTCATTTATTGGAAAACTCAATATTGTTAAGCTAGCTATACAAACCAAAACAAATCTACAGACTCATTGCATTCTCTATCAAAATTCCAAGTTAGTATGGAGATCATTAAAAAGTCAGGAAACAAAAGATGCTGGAGAAGATGTGGAGAAATATGAACACTTTTACACTGTTGGTGGGAGTGTAAATTAGTTCAACCATTGTGGAAGATGGTGTGATGATTCCTCAAGGATCTAGAACCAGATATACCATTTGACCCAGCAATCCCATTACTGGGTATATACCCAAAGGATTATAAATCATTCTACTATAAAGACACATGCACACGTATGTTTGTTGCAGCACTAGTTACAGTAGAAAAGACTTGGAACCAACTCAAATGCCCATCAATGATAGACTGGATAAAGAAAATGGGGCACATGTACACCATGGAATACTATGCAGCCATAAAAAGGGACGAGTTCATGTCCTTTGCAGGGACATGGATGAAGCTGGAAACCATCATTCTCAGCAAACTAACACACGAACAGAAAACCAAACACTGCATGTTCTCACTTATAAGTGGGAGTTGAACAACGAGAACACAAGGACACAGGGAGGGGAACATCACACACCGGGGCCATATACAGTGGGGATGGGAGCTAGGGGAGGGATAGCATTAGGAGAAATACCTAATGTAGATGATGGGTTGATGGGTACAGCAAACAACCATGGCACGTGTATACCTATGTAACAAACCTGCACGGTCTGCACATATATCCCAGAACTTAAAGTATATATATTTTTAAAAGTGCAAGTCAAACAAACAAAAAGAATAGAAAAAAAATTAATCCTAAAATTTATATATAATATCGAGAGAATCTAAATAGTCAAAATCATCTTGTAAAAGAAGAACAGTGTTGGAGGTCTCACACTTACCAATTTCAAAACATACTACAAAGCTACACTAATCAAAGCAGACTGGTACATATAGACAGACATACTGTCAAATAAAACAGAACTGAGTGCCTAGAAAAAAACTCTTAGTTATACAGTCAAATAATTTTAAACAAAGTTGTCAAGACCATTTAGTGGAAAAGGACAGTCTTTTTCACAAATACTGTTGAGAAAACTGGATATTCACTAGCAATCTGGAAATGGATGAAAGACCCAAATGGAAGAGCCAAAACTGTCAAAATCTTAAAAGAAAACATTAGGGAGAAGGTTCACAATATAGGGTTTGGAAATGACTTCTTAAATATGACACCAAAAGCACAGAAAAAAAATAGAAAAAGGAGAATGTAGATAAATTGGATTTTATCGAATTGTAAAACTTATGGGCATCAAAGGACACTATCAACCGAGCAAACATTTGAATCACAGAATAGGAAAGATTGTCACAAATTTTGCATCTGATAAGTGATGCAGACTGTAGAAAGAACTCCTACGACTTGAGAGTAACTACAAAAATGAAAACAATCCGAATTATATGGGCAAAAAACTTGAGTTCGTATTGAGTAGACTCCAAAGAAGATCTACAAATGGGCAATAAGCACATGGAAAGATGTTCAGTATCACTAATCATTAGGCCAGTGAAAATAAAACCACAATAATATACAACTCCACACCCATTAGGATGGCATTACCAAAATAATAGAAAATAACAAGATCTAGCAAAGACGTATAGAAATTATAACTGTTATGCATTGCTGGAGGGACTATAAAATGATGCACTCATTGTGGAGGTCTAAAGGCATTTCCCCCAAAAAATTAAACATAAAATTGCCATTTTATCGGAATTTTCAGTTCTGGGTGTGTGCCTCAAATAATCGAAAGCAGGATCTCAAAGAGAAAATTGTACACCCTTGTTCATAGCAGCATCATCCACAATAGCTAAAAGGTGGAGGCAGCCCAAATGTCATCTAATGGACAAACGGGATATAGTATACACAAACAAGGGAATATTATTCAGCCTTAAAAAAAAGTTCTAACTCATGTGATGGCATTGATGAACCTTAAAGACATCATGCCAGCAGAAATAAGCTGGCTTCAAAAGGACAAAAGTTGTTAGCTTGCCCTTATATGAGGTATCTAGTGTAGTCAAATCCATAGAGACAAAAAGTAGAATGATGTTTTCCAGGTATTAAGTTTTGGTTTGGGAAGATGGAAAATTTCTGGAGATGAATGTTGGTGCTGTAGTTGTACAACAGTGTTAATTTACTTAATGACACTGAAGTATACACTTGAAAATGTTTAAAACAATGAATTTTGTGTTTGAATAATTTACCACTGTCAAAAAGAGGAAGATTTATATTCAGTGTAGTTTCTCTTCTAAGAACAATCAAAACATACAGGATTGGGAGAGTGTGCCTGAGTATTTAGGACACCCTTCCTTTTATGCCAGCCTGCAGCATCCTAAGAGACCAATAGAGTTGGAAGCACCTCATTACAGGTGACTCGGAATAATGTGAGAAAGTCTGGGAGTGACCATGATGTAAGTGGCGGGTGTCTGACCCAGACCAGGAGCAGCCGCAAATGCAGCAGCTGCCAAAAAGGGGGAGATGAAACTGATGGCAGCAGTAACAGACCCTCCAGCTGGACTGGGGCATCTGCTCTTGTACAAAATGGTTCACAGTTGATACACTTAGCACAGAATCTCATCCTGTCTACCTGTCGTGATCAACTACAATTTTTATTGCAAAGTATGCCATCAGAGTGGTATATTTTATCCAGCAGCAAGCAAACATGAAGGAAATTTCCCTTAGTGCTTCGGTCAACCTGGCATGGCAGTCCTGAACACTGAATGAATATCCAAAGACAAGGTTCTCCAAAGATAAAGATATTATACTATTTATTGATAAATACTGGGAGTGCATGATGACCATTCAGACACCTGGGAAAATGACTTGGCTGAATAACATTGTTAAAACAATGAGTAAAAAAAGAGATGTGCTCTTGGTAAAGGAACACCTGGATCCAGGGTGTAAAGACCGGAAAGAACACTACCCCAGATTTGGACTTTTGGATCAGGACTTGGTAACATTGACCCTGCTTATGACAACCAAAAACAAAGCAGTGCTGTGTCTACAGTGGGAATCGGAGTCAGGAAACTGGAGCAGGAAGCAGCAGAAAAAAGGAAGAGGAGCTCAGTGCAGACAGCAGGATGGGGAGACCACAGGGACCACCAAGAAGGCCCAGAGTGACTTTTTGTTTTCCGCTCAGTGCTGTCCTCCTCACAACGCTTGGATCACACATTTAATGAAGATGGCTACTGGTATATTCTGACTTAACCTGATCCTCACACAGTTGGTCCTCAGAAGCTTGAAATTAACTGCTGGGCAGGAAAATTTATTCCTGGAGACCTCTACAGAGCCTGCTTCTATGAACAGGTTTTGTTAGGCCAACACGATTAAGCTCCCCAGTTAGAGATCTCCAGTGACTGGCTGGCTGACTGTGGCTGGAAAGAAGGTCTACTTTATCTCTCATGGGATACGGAAAGGGTCCTGGTACTTTGAAATCACCATGAATGAGATGCCACCAGACACCACTGCCAGACTGGGTTGATCTCAGCCCTAAGGTAACTATGAAGCTCCCTTAGGTTATGATAAATTTAGTTACTCTTGGCAGAGCAAAAGGGAATCAAATTCCACCAGTCCACTGGCGAACACTACTGTTTTAGCTATGGACAGGGAGACATCCTAGGATTTTATATTAATCTTCCTGAAAACCCAAGAGACAGCCAAGTTATTACCTGACACTTACCAAGACAAGGCTTTGATAAAGTTCAACAATTATTTTTTTATTTTGTGGAAAAAGACTTTGTGGCTAAAGCAGGGAAGAGTCTAAAACAGACTCCACATAGTAAAATAATATTTTATAAAAATGGTGTCAATCAAGATGTGGCTTAAAAAGATATTTTTAGGGGGTTACTTTCAGCCATCTCACTGGACAAGAGCTTCATAGTTTCCATTAACTTTGGACTGTGCTCCAAGTATCCTCCAAAGAATCTCACTTACTGCCCTGCGAGTGACATGGGCTGGGATGCTGTGGTAGAGCACACTCTGGCTGATGTCTTGTATTTTCTGGAGACAAAAGAGGATGGGGGGCACAGTCATCCATGGGAACCCTGAGCAGGTCCTTCTTTCTTTTCAGATATGGACTTTCTGGGGAATAATATTGGGTGGCTTTTGTTGTTGTTATTGTTTTTGAACTGTCTTAAATGTTCTCCCAGTGATGCTACAGAACATAGCCTATCCATTTACCAAGTTAAAAGGCTGAGTAGGACTGTGAGAGATGCCCTGCTCATCATCATTCTTCTTCCACTTCCAGTGACTGCTCTTATATTCTGTGCCATAAGCCAACAACTGCTCATCCCAAGATCTCGTAATCCCTCTGTAAAACTGATGCTGTACTGCATACCTTGCCAGCTGGGACTTGTAATCTTACTGTATTTTCTAAGGAGTGAATAATCTCGTCCAAGTAACTAACATACTTAAAGACATTTTCTTCTGTGGGCACTGACTCCATGTCAGCTGTTTTCCAAAGAAGTGGTGAAGCTGTTTCTGAGAACACCTAAAATCAATGGTTGTACATTCCAAACCAATCTAAAAGTGATTTCCTTTTGCTGTGGGTTTGGTTCTATTATTGATTTGGAAATATACCTTTGAACACTGAGATCTCTGAAACTACTAGACTTCTAGAAGTGTAATTGTATAAGAAGTCTGTTTGCAGCTTTAACAAAATGAGAAACTCTTCCCAAATTAAAGCTTTCTTTTAAGTTAAAAAAAAAAAAGAATAACGTGAGATTGGAACCTGTGAGGTCAGGATTCCCAAGAGCACTCTCAATTCTGACGCTAATTATAAGCTAAGGGCTCCCCAACAGACCTTCATTTTTTATGATTCCCTAGAAAAACTCACATAACTCCCTGAAACCTGTGACATTTGTTAATACAAATTTTTACAGAAAAGAATACAGATTAAGATAATTCAAGGGAAGAGGCAAACGGGCAGAGTTCAGGAGAATTCCAAGCACAAGCACGCAGTTGTCCTCTCCCAGTGGAGAAATAGACAATGCTTCATTCTGCTCACAGCAATGTGTGATTCTATGTATGAAACACCCATTTCCTGGGTGAGCCAACCAGGAAATCTCACCCAAGCTTGGTGCCCAGAGGGCTTTTAAGGGGTGGTCTGGGTGAGACTGGGGTTGTTATGTAGACCTTGTTGATCATCCTCCAGGCTCACTTGAGTTTCCATTGAATTAACAATAAAACTTAAACCTTCAATCTTTGGTTATTTTCTTACTCTGAAGTAAATTATTATTAAAATTCTCAATTTATTAAAAAGCCAGCTGTTATCCAATATGAGGCTCAACATAAACAGTTTCAAAAAGTCAATAGGTCATTAAAACAATTTCTTTAGTCATTCAAACCATTCAGATAAAAATTAACACCACGTAATACAAAAATTGAATTACAGTCACAGGGACAGGATTTCAGCAATGGCAAGAAAAAGTAGTGCAAATAGGAAGGAGCAAAGAATAGACAAGTAATGGGTGTGAACTGGCCTGGGAAATACCGTGGTAATGTCAAAAAGATAAATCAGTTGTTATTTGTTAAATAAGTGAAAGACCAGGCATTCTCAGTCCAGGAAAGCCATCGCAGGGCAGTCTGAGTCTTCTGCATCTTAAGAAGCTCAAGAGGTTCAAACTTAATAAACCCTGCACAGTTGCTCACTGGCTCATGTAAAATGCTAGAGCAGTTGCTTCCTCCCACTCGGCAAATCCACAGCACACAGTCACCTTGGTCTGGCCCTTCACAGTGTAGATGCCCTCAGGGCTAAGAACCTGAGTGGTTCTAAAAGTAGTAAAGATTTGCATAAAGTTATCACACAACACACCCTCTCCACATAGGAAGCTCAGTAGGATATAAAGAGCCATCAGAATCCAGCCCCAGCTCTGGAGCCAGGAGTCCCTTCAAATATCAGCACCATGGCCTGGACTCCTCTCCTTCTCCTTCTCCCCCTGGACCTCCTCACTTGCTGCCCAGGTTAATAGAGATTTCAAATACCAGCCTTTGGAGGGATTCCTGTGTCTCCCTTGCTAATTCCTAACATGTGTCTGTTTTTTGTTTCAGGGTCGAATTCTCAGGCTGTGGTGACTCAGGAACGCTCACTGACTGTGTCCCCAGGAGGGACAGTCACTCTCACCTGTGGCTCCAGCACTGGAGCAGTCACTGGGGGTCATTATCCCTACTGGTTCCAGCAGAAGCCTGGCCAAGCCCCCAGGACACTGATTTATCATGCAAGCAGCAAACACTCCTGGACCCCTGCCCGGTTCTCAGGCTCATTCCTTGGGAGCAAAGCTCCTCAGACACTCTCGGGTGTGCAGCCCGAGGGGTGAAGCTGAGTACTACTGCTTACTGCACCATAGTGGTGCTTGGCACAGTGACACACTCAGAAGAGGAACCAAGACATAAACCTCCCTAGGCCCTTGTGATAGGAAGATCATATGATCACGCACACCAGCTCTCAAGGCAGCCTACATGTGGACCAGCCACAGAAAGGGGAAGGAAAGGGTCTGAATTGATTCCTGTCCCTGCCTAAGCCCTGAAGTGGAGGAAATGTGAGAATGATCTGGGAAGAACTGGATCAAAAAAAAATCAGAAGTTTATTGCTTTGTATTCTAAAGGGAGCACTAACAGCTGGATCAGATCTAAAGGCTGAGGCTAAATGCATTTCCTCCAGAAAGAAGCATCTTCAAAGTATGGGCTTTCTGAGCTAAGAGTAAAGAGAAGAAACTCTACTTTTGTATATTTCTAAAGTTTGTTTTATTGAGTTACTTTCAAAGCAATACATGCCTATTATGTGAAATCAGAAAGTATTAAAAATCACCAAGTTCTCTACAAAGCTACCTTATCCCAGATAATCAATAGAAGTACATTTCTTCATTTGGATGCATTCTCTCATTTTTGTTGTCAATATTTTCACAATGGTTATCAAACTTTGTGCTCATTCCTCTGGTTTTATACATCTTTTTGCTCTGTCATTTAATGTTAATGTAAGTTGTTTTCCATTTATTTGAAAGGGTAAAATATTTGAGTAGTTGCTAATTTTATTTTTATTTGAATACCAATGAAAAATTATAATTTGGGGTAATTCAAATTGTTTGCTTGTCAGACAAAGATGTGATATTGGGCTATTATTAAAATGCTTCTGGTCATCTCTGGGGATTTAGTGAAGTCAAACAAAATGCCTGCAATTTTGTATGGAAAGCCTTGAGTACATTATGCCTGACTTCACAATGCAGAAAATAGAGAAACAAGAATTTCCCACTCATGTTTGCTGGAGCATAATAGATTCAGGTACGAGGAACAACTTATATTGAAAACTACATCAATGTCTTCATGCATGTGTTAGAACAGTACTTCCCAAACTCTATTGTGCATACAAATTATCTGGGGATTTTATAAAATGCAGATTCTGATTCAGTGGGTCTGGAGTGAGGACACAATCTCTGCATTTCTCACATGTGCCTGCCACACAAAATCCACATGTATGTTTGAATAATAACAAGTCCAGCCAGGAGTGGAGGCTCATGTGTGTAATCCTAGCACTTTGGGAAGCCGAGGCAAAAAGATTACTCGAAGCCAGGAGTTTGAAACCAGCCAAGAGCAACACAGCAAGATATTTTCTCTATAGTTTTTTTTTAAATAATAAAAAATGAATTAGCCAGGCATAGTGCTGTATGCTTGTAGCCCTAAATACTAAGGAGGCCGAGGCAGGAGGAGAGCTTCAGCCCAGGAGTTCAAACCTGCAGTGAGCTATGGTCATGCCACTGCACTCGGGCCTGGGTAGCAGAGTGAGACCTTGTCTCTACTAATAAAAGCAACAACATATAAATAAGACTAGTATAAAATAGGGAGAATCCTTGGCAGGCAAGAACCTAGGAGAAATCTCTGACATAGGGAACTTACCAGCTTGGATGATAGAAGAACCCCACACTCCATGGAGGGAGATGACCAGAGAAGACAGCTGCAAAGCTCGGAAAGGCTCCCCTTTCTTTGAGAGCAAAAACAAAAGCAAACAAAACAACAAACCTGACCTTCCCTCCGGCTCCTGTCCAACACTCTTACTGGCTCCTCCTTCAGCCTTTCCTATAATGTGGCCCATCCTTACCCTCTCCTTTTCCACATCTCTGATTCCTGAATCCCCTTCTTGGTTCTCTCTCCCTTTGCCACCACCCACTTCTCCCCTCTAATCTCCTGAGTTAATTATCAAGGGCTTTATAACAGGAAACTCATTGGCATTTTTTCTGCATCTGTCCTTGAAGTTGACACTCATACTTTTATCTCTTTCTTGAACCTCTCAGATACGCTTAGAACTGAAGAAGCCTGAAGTTGATTGATTCTGTTTTTTCACCTCAGCCAGCACTTTCTTCTTCTCCTTTCCAGGGTTCTCTGTATTTCCAGTGAATCTGTCAGACACAGTAAGTACCTCTTCAAAGGTTTAATTTCTGACTTCATGGTTCTTTGTTCTCGAGATGAACTTCCTTGTCCCTTCTCCTAAGCTACCTGCTCTGTAAACAACTTCTCCCACCAGTCCCAATCTGTAACTCACATCTCCTCCTTATTTAGAAACAGTCCTCTTTTACTCCTTGCTACTCATTCTGTAAACTGCCCCTCCCATGAAACTACCCTTCTTCCTGCCTTTGCCATGCCCTGACATGCCCAAATATGCCTTGTACCATAATGGACAGCCTCTCCCTTCCCACCTAATTAGCCATATTCAATTTTAAACAGTAGCCAATCGGGTCAGTGTAGATTGTGTGGTCCAACTCCAGCCAATGGGGACAGGACACAGAAGCAGGGACTAACCACGTTAGGGATGAAAACCCCTTCCCTCCTTTGTTCAGTGTGCTCTTGCAGTGGTCAGAAGTGCAAGCGGCACCCTTCTCCAGAAATAAGTTTGCCTTGCTGAGAAATCTTTTGTCTGAGTGCTCATTTTCCTTGCGACTCCAAGCTCTTGTTTCTAACAAAATAGGGGTTCATCTGGGATTCCCATTCTCCTCTGGGGAAGGGCCTCCGATCACCTCTTAGGAGGAGATGCATCCCACTGCTTCAATGCAGTGGCCTCAGGGGTAAGGAATCAGGACCCACCCAGCATGATAAATAAACCCAGACTCTCAGCAACACAGGAAGAAAAGGCCTACAGTTACCACAGCGACCATGTAACTGTGCACAAAGTTAAGAAAAACCACTAGGGCAGTGAAGTACTTCCTTGGTGGTTGGGACATTCTGCAGGTTGAAAATGTGTGAATGAGATGCACAATTAAGTGAAAAGTGAGTGTGGAGTAAAGTAAAGGGTGCAAGAAATCTCTAGTAAGAGAGGTTGAGCCCCAGGGGAAGGGTGCAAGAAATCTCTAGTAGGAGAAGTTGAGTGCCACACACTCAGCAAGGAAACGAGAGCGAGAAACCTCCAGTAGCAGGGGTTGAGCCTCCAGGGAAAAGGAAGAAATAAATAAATCTCTAATATGAGAGATTGAGGCCCCATTAACTTCCAGGATATGAAATACCCTAGTAAAACAAGAACTACAAAGGGCAAAGAGATAATAAAATTCCTTCTGATAGCCTTCTAGGTCTCATGTTAAAATATTGGAGGGATAATGAAAGGACTAAACACAAGAAAAAGCAACAAATGATCAAATACAGGAATTGTTTTATTTGGACCAAAGAACTTATTCTCAAACCTTCAATTTTCTGGCCAAGGTTTGGATCAAGTGAGAGTTGGATTTGTCAACTTTTAATAGAGTATGTAAATGACAAAAGTCCTGCTTCCCAAGAGGAAATAGACTCTGCTGTGTCTTGGTGGCAGGGGCCGGTCCTCCTCTACACCCTTAAAACTAGTAAGGATAAGCCAGAAACTAATTCCCCTGTAGAAACTAAGGCCCCACCCCTAAGCAATCCATGTGGGATCCCTTAGACCATCTGCCTCCACCAGATACCCCTAACTTCTCCCAAGCAGCCACCCAGACCCTTCCCCTGATCACATTGTGCCCTCCCTACTTATAATCCTGACTCCTGGGGCTGTCCCCAACCTGAATGCCCTCCCCCAAGAAGGCTTCAATGTGAGATAGACCAATGTAAAAAGGATATTCAAAATTTCCTTTTCCCCTCCTCCTCAAAAGAGTCTGCCCCAACCCTTTTTCCCTTAAGGGAAGTGCTTCTAGGAGGAGGGGAAGTTGGCTTTGTAAATGCCCCCTTAACTAGTTCAGAGGTCAGAAACCTGAGGGAAGAACTTAAACCACTAATAGATTATCCTTTTGGGGTCGCAGATCAAATTGGCCGATTTGTAGGACCACAAGTACACACTTAGGTTGAGCTAATGTCCATCTTAAGTACTGTCTTTCTAGGGGAGGAAAGAACCATGATCCTCAGGGATGCTATGATAGTCTGGGAGTGCAAATATCCTCCTGGTCAAAATACTCCTACAGCGGAACAACATTTCTGGCCCCAAACCCCCAATGGGATAATAAAAATGCAGCCCACAGAGAAAACATCAAAGACCTTAGGGAAAGGATAGCTAAAGGGATTCAGGAATCAGTGCCTCAAACCCAAAACATTTCCTGAGCATTTAATATACAGCAGGGAAAAGATGAGGGGGCCATGCAGTTTTTAAGCAGACTCAAGGAACAGATGAGAAAATACGCAGGCTTAAACATAAAGGATCCCCTTAGGCAGGGGATGTTAAAACTCCATTTTGTTACTAGTAGTTGGACAGATATCATGAAGAAATTACAGAAAATAGAGACCTGGAAAGATCGGCCTATAGAGGGAGCAAGAGGGCAGGGAGAGGAGAGAGAAAGACTGACGGAACAGAGGGAGCCAGGTAGAGAGGTGGGGAGAGATGGAGAGGCAGAGAGAGAGAGAGAGAGAGAGGGAGGAAAAGTCAGAGAGCCAGACAGAGAGGGAGAGAAAGAGAAGCAGAGGGAGAGAAAGGACGAAACAAATGTTTCAAATGTGAAAAAATAGGTCACTTCAAAAGAGAATGTCCTGAATGAGAAAAAGAAACAAAAGTCATATATAAAAGCAGATCAGCTAATATTAAATTTCTGTTAATTCCAGAGGCAGGAACATATCTATTAGGGAGAGATTTAATGCTAAAATTTGGCTTAGGTCTTTATATTAATCAGGGAAAATTTCTCGTCTCCTTAAACCTACTCACCACCACAGATGAAGGGCGTATCCTTCCTGACACAAGGTCAAAAGAAGAAAACTGGGGGAAATTACAGTTCTTCCAATCAAGCCCAAATTAAAAACTCCTGGGGAGGTAGTAAAAAGAAAACAAAATCTTTCTTTTGAAAGCCGAGGGAATAACTTCACAGACCAAATAGCCAAACAAGCTGCCATTTCCTCCGAAACACCCATGTTTCATCTCACCCCTTACCTTTCTCCCCCAATGGCCATTCCCATCTTCTCCCCTGCTGAAAAGGAGAAATTAATAAGAACAGGAACGAAGGAAAACTCAGAAGGGAAATGGGTGTTACCAGATCAAAGAGAAATGCTATCCAAACCTCTCATGAGGAAGGTTTTATCTCAGCTGCATCAAGGAACCCACTGGAGACCTCAAGCTATGTGTGATGCAGTTCTTAGGGACTATGGATGTATAGGAATTTATACTCTAGCAAAACAAGCCACAGATAGTTGTTTAATATGCAAAAAAACGAATAAGCAAACCCTAAGAAAACCACCCCTTGGAGGAAGAAACCCAGGATTAAGGCCATTTCAAAGCATCCAGATAGATTACACCAAAATGGCCTCAATAGGTGACCTAAAGTATCTACTAGTAATAGTGGATCACCTTACTCACTGGGCAGAAGCTATTCCCTTTTCAAGTGCAGCCACCAGTAATGTAGTTAAGGCATTAATCAAAAATATTATACCTAGGTTTGGATTAATAGAAAATATTGATTCAGATAATGGAACCTATTTCACTGCACATGTCATTAAAAAGCTAGCCCAAGTATTAGAAATAAGATGGGAATACCATAACCCTGGCACCCACCTTTATCAGAAAGAGTAGAAAGAATGAACCAAACCCTTAAAAGCCACCTAACCAAATTAGTTTTAGAGACTCGACTACCATGGACCAAATGCCTTCCTATTGCCTAACTGAGGGTCCGAACTGCCCCTCGGAAAGATACTGGCTTACCTCCTTATGAAATGCTGTGTGGGTTGCCTTATTTACACTCCACTGCTGACATTCCTACATTTGAAACTAAAGATCAATTTCTCAAGAACTATATAATTGGTCTGTCTTCCACTTTCTCTTCCCTCAGAACTAAAGGCTTTTTAGTACAGACACCACCCTTGGAGCTCCCAGCACATCAGCATCAGCCTGGGGATCACATTCTCGTCAAAAGCTGGAAAGAAGGAAAACTCGAACTGGCTTGGGAAGGACCCTATTTAGTGCTTCTAACTACAGAAATCGCTGTCCGCACAGCTGAAAGAGGGTGGACACCCCACACACAAGTGAAAGGAGTTATTTTCACAGCGAGAGAAAAATGGGCTGTCACCCCCAGAGCCCACCCTCACCAAATTAACTCTAAAAAGGGCTGAATAATCATTTGTTTACTTTCCCTTTTCTTTCCAACAGAAAGTCACCTCATCATCAGTGTGACTCAAACTAATCGTCCCTTAACCCTCTAGTTAGACGCTTGTTCAGTCATCTCATGTAGAGATGAACAAGCTCAAAGGCAGCTATCAAATGTAGATAAGTATCTGTGTCCATACCGTAGTGAGTCAACCAAGTATAAGTATAGAGCCTTAAAAAGTCCCTGTGGTGACTGGACGGATGTTTGGTGGACCACCCAATATGGAGGGTGGACAGCCAGGCCCCCTTTTTCAAACAATTCTGAGGACTGAAACAGAAACTCCAACTTATTCGTGGTACCACCCCACCAAATCATAAGTCATTGCAATGTGACCCCTTATTGCTAATTATAGATAATCCCCAAACAATGACCCAAGAACCCTCCATATTCGAATGGTATGGGTTAGCAGCAGATGTTACAGGACAGGATCCCATAGGAATCTTCTCTCTGAGGTTGGCTAGACCATCAGTTAAAAACAATAAAGAAATCCAGACCCAGAGTCCAGGGAACCTATGGGAGCCAACGCTCTCCCCAAACATGTCAGGCTCAGCATTCTCTTCCCATCTCCAGAATGACCCAACTAAGGTAATGGTTGTGGAGGTAAAAGATTTAAAGTAGACTATAGCTCTAGAGACAGGGTACAAAGATGCAAATGCCTGGCTGGAATGAATTAAATATCCTGTCTACACTCTAATTGTTACACTTGTGCACATGGCAGGCCAGAGGCCCTGATTGTCCCCTTTCCACTTGGAAGGTCCTCCAGCTGACCAGGCATGAACTGTATGGTAGCTGTCTTCCAACACCCCACAGCCTGGGGTAATGAATTATGCCGAGCTCTCTCTCTGCTATTTCCTGAAGTCCAGCACCCTGTGGGTCAGCCCCTGAGGGCCATCCAGCTTCTATCTCCCCATGCAAGTTTTACCTCGCGTCTCTCACGACAAGGGGAAAACTTAGCATTTCTTGGAGACCTAAAGGGATGCAGTGAGCTTAAGCCACTCCAAGAGCTGATCAATCAGTCTGCCCTGATCCATCCCTGAGCAGATGTATGGTGGTATTGTTGTGGACCATTACTAGACACTTCCAAGTAACTGGAGCGGCACTTGCACTCTGACGTAATTGGCCATCCCTTTCACTCTGGCATTTTGTCAACCAAAGAGGTTAAACACAAAGCAGCATAAAACAAAAGATGCTCCTCATGGGTCCATTGACTCTCATGCTTATATAGATGCTATTGGAGTCCAGAGAGGAGTGCCAGATGAATCTAAGGCCCAAAATCAGATAGTTGCAGGGTTTGAGTCCATACTATTCTGGTGGTTGACTGTAAATAAAAATGTAGATTGGATAAATTACATCTATTACAACCAGCAAGGATTTGTTAACCATACTAGAGATGCTATTAAAAGGATAGCTAAACAGTTAGGACCCACCAGCCAAATGGTTTGGGAAAATAGAATAGCATTAGACATGATACCAGCAGAGAAAAGTGGAGTCTGTGTTATGATTGGAACTCAATGTTGTACTTTTATACCTAATAATACTTCCCCTGATGGAACCATAACAAAAGCATTACAAGGTCTTACTGCTTTATCCAATGAACTAGCTACAAATTCAGGAATAAACGATCCATTCACTAATTTAATGGAGAAATGGTTCAGCAAATGGAAAAGACTTATGTCCTCAATCTTTACTTCTCTTGACATTGTAATAGGTTTGCTTATTCTTGTAGAATGTTGTATCATACCCTGCCCCTGAGGCCTACTACAAAGGCTTATTGAAACAACTCTCACTAAAACCTTTTTCAAATCCATACGCCCCACCACCTTATTCAGATAAGCTCCTACTTTTAGAAAACCAAGCAGAACAGCAGAGTCAAGTCATGTTAAAAAGGTTTGAAGAGGAAGAATTATAAAAATCAAAAGGGGGAAATTGTCAGATATGGTAAGTTCCTCTTCAAAGGCTTAATTTCTGACTTCCTTGTTCTTTCTTTCTGAGATCAACTTCCTTGTCCCTTCTCCTAAGCTACCTGCTCTGTAAACAACTTCTCCCACCAGTCCCAATCTGTAACTCACATGTCTTCCTTATTTGGAAAGAGTCCTCTTTTACACTTTGCTACCCATTCTGTAAACTAACCTTCCCGCGAAACTACCCTTCCCGCTTTTGCCACACCCTGACTTGCCCAAACATGCCTTGTACCATAACAGACAGCCTCTCCCTTCCCACCTAATTAGCTATATTCAATTTTAAACAGTAGCCAATCGGGTCAGTTTAGATTGTGCGGCACAACTCCAGCCAGTGGGGACAGGACCCAGAAGCAGGGACTAACCATGTTAGGGATGAAAACCCCTTCCCTCCTTCATTTGGTGTGCTCTTGCAGCAGCCAGAAGTGTGAGTGGCACCCGTCTGCAGAAGTAAATTTGCCTTGCCGAGAAATCCTTTGTCTGAGTGCTCATTTTCCTTGTGACTCTGAGCTCTTGTTTCTAACAAATCCAGTGAACCACACAAATATACTAGTCAATTTTCCCCAATCCCCACCATTCTGCCTTATGTGCTGATCTAGTGAGGAGTCAAATAGGAAGAGAGACCCATGGATTTCTGTGCAGCCTAGGAAGTGAGTTCATGGAAGGACTCAGTTGGAACACCAGACACCTGTCTGCTGTTTGCTGTTTAGCATTCACAGGGCCCAGCAGCTGTGTCCTCCCAGGGTGCCTGGAGCATCACTGACCACACCCTCCTACCTCTCACCCACCTACTCCTCAAAAAGAAAAACCAGACTCAGCATCTTATGTGAGGGGCACAGCCAGGGGTCAGGATAGATTTCCATTGAGTCCCCTCCCCTAAGAGACACCAGGGAAGAGGGGTTGTTCCCCCTAATCTATGTGGCTCAGGAAGCAGAGCACTAGATACATCTCTACCATGGCCTGGACCCTCTCTTCCTCACCCTCCTGAGTCTCTGCAAAGGTGGCTGTGACATGGCTCTGATGACTGGACAAACACCAGGGTCATTTGTCTCACACCGAGAAAATTAGTGACATGGACACACATGGAGTACTTTTAAGGAACAGAGAGTTTAATAGGCAAGAAAGAAGCAAACAGCTCCCCCATACAGAGGAAGGAGGGCTCCTAATGGAAAATCACACATACAGTGGAAAGCAGCTGATTATATTGGGAGGCTGGAGGAGGCAGTGTCTGATTTGCAAATGGCCCAGGGGATTGGTTTGACCAGGTGTGTCACTCATGCAGCCTGTAAAAAAACCGGCCCTCCCACCCTAGCCTTTTAATATGCAAATGATGTCAACATGATGTCCTGAACATGTGGCTTTTATCTGGAGGCTGCCATGACACCTGGCACATGTGGTGACAAAAAGAGGAGGGCAAAAGCCACCATATTGGGTGGACCTGGCTTCTAGCCACCAGCATTTGTGTATCAATGCTTGCCAGTCTGGTTTTTCAAGCTGCTTTCTATTAGCAAAGAAATGGTTTGGGGGTTGCTTTTTATGAAAGGAAAATTCCACCGAGAACTTACACCATTTCTAGCTGCCTAAAAATTATTTCTTAATGACTCCTGTATTATTTCCCCCCTCAGAAGAAGTAAACCTAACTGTTGTTAGGGGATGTTGGACAATGATTCTTTCTGGCTACTTCCTGCTGGAAAGGGGCGTCAGGTAAGGGGACAGCAGTTGGGCCTCCTCCTGAGGTTGATCTAAGGGTTCCCCGAAGAATGGTGTGTCCATGTGCGGCTCTGTCTGCAGCATTATTTGGAGTTTGATTGCTTCTAGGTGAAAAGAGATAAATCTTACAAGAAGGTTTAAAGTATAGGGTTAGAATATGAGTATTAAGATTACCACTGTTAGTGTGGGTACTATAGACCATAACTATGACAGCAGTTTGTTACTTGCTAGTTACACCAATGGATTGTAATACTGGGTTGTCTCCACTAGATGTCACTGAATATTACCAGAAAGATTAATACAAAAGTGACATTTTTCCTTGAGAAAACCATATATTTCCCCCTTTATTTGCCATTAGTGAATAGTTTTAGGCTTAGACCATTTTTATAACTTGCAATATGATTAGGAGAAATACATTATTGGGTGTCTAAATTAACTTTAGTGTTAATCTTGACAATTCCTTAATTATTAAATTCTCTCATCACTTTCACAGACCCTCTGAGAACATACTCAAACTTTCTGACTTGTCCTAAACATCCTTCCTTTAAATAACCAGTCATTTCCTTTTAGGACAAGAATTTCCCACACAAGATCTTTTCTTATATAAAGTTCCTTCTTTTATAACCTTCTTTCTATAGCTTAGAGTGCACCATACAACCAGTCTTCAATAAAAAGTCCTATCAAACTTAATGATAGTAAAACTTTCGTGCTATATCCATAACTATTACTCCTGCTATAAGCAAAACAGCCTTGACTAAGTCTTTCCTGCAATTGTTAATCCTGTTATAAGGATGATAATCAGGCAAGATGTTACAGCAATTAGAATTTTACAACCAGAATTCCACGTTGTGAGTGCCACAGTGTATAGTTCTATTGCAAATAGTAGTGTGACTGTAACAATTCCCACAAGACTGGCATAGTAAATAATTTCCATTGAAAACGTTACTTGCCAAGATATAACATTTCCCTTTGGGAATCTACAAAGTTACAAATGCAATTCTATGAATAATCAAAATCTCCCTGCAAATATGCATTAAAAAGAAGTTCTAATATTTGGTGGCAAATTTTTAGAGGAAGGGATAGAAATAATAAAAAGTGGACAGGCGTGGTGGCTCACACCTGTAATCCCAGCGCCTTGGGAGGCTGAGGTGGGCAGATCACGAGGTCAAGAGACTGAGACCATCCTGGCCAACATGGCGAAACCCCAACCCTACTAAAAATACAAAAAAAATTTGGGAGGCCAAGACAGGTGGATCACGAGGTCAGGAGATCGGGACCACCTGTAGTCCCAGCTGCTCAGGAGGCTGAGGCAGGAGAATGGCGTGAACCCGGGAAGCGGAGCTTGCAGTGAGCCGAGATTGCGCCACTGCACTCCAGCCTGGGCGACGGAGCAAGACTTTGTCTCAAAAAAAAAAAAAAAAAAAAAAAAAAAAAAAAAAAAAAATCAGCTGGGTGTGGTGGTGCACGCCTGTAGTCCCAGCTACTCCGGAGGGTGAGGCAGAAGAATCGTTTGAACCCAGGAGGCAGAGGTTGCAGTGAGCTGAGATCATGCCATTGCACTCCAGCCTGGTGACAGAGCAAGACTCTGTCTCAAAAATAATAAATAAATAAAAAGCATCTGGTGAGGTAGAAGTGGGACTGAGTAGGATGAGTAGCCCTCACTCAGTTACTGATCTTTTATGATTTTCAGCTTAAGATCTTCTATTTCTCCACTTTGATATTCAGGACGTTCCTCTGGGCTGTCAGGGATTGCTCCCTCAGGCATTCAGGCTTTGACTTGAGTGTGATGTATTCAGAAGTTGATACCTGTAACTTTTGCTGCCAAGGGGGTTGAAAGAGAACAGTGTAGGGCCCTTCGCAGCTTGGCTTAGGGAAGGAGAGAGAGGTGAGAGTTTTCACTAGTACCAAATCTGTGTTAAATAAAGGTGGTTCTATTTCCTGGGGTTGGGCTTCTGCCAGTTGTGTCAATTTCTGTTGGAAGTGAGGTAGAGAGGTTACATGCTTAACCGATTTATAGGTTTTCTGCCTGAAAACAGTCTCTGAGCACATTGACAAATTTTATCCTTTCCTAAGTGAAAAGCTTGGTGAAGGATTTTAAGAACTTTCCATTGGCTGGAGGCTGGCAAATGGAGTTTGCCATCCTCTGGCTGTAGCCATCCTGAGAGATAAAAAGCATACCCTTGAGAAGTGGCCTATTCTGTTTCTGCAGGAAAATACTGAGGTTTAATTTCTGTTATGGAGCATTCCTAGATTAGAAGGGGCTTGAAGTGTGTTAATGCCTTGAGGCTTCCTTGCCTTTTACTTAGCTGCCTGATTAATCTATTTCCTTTGGCTACTTTATTTGTTGCCTTTTGGTGTTCCTATAATGCATCCCTGCTATTTCTCATGGAATAAAAAGTGAGGATAATAGCCTGCTAATTTTCTGGTGATATTTTACAGGAAATCCATTAGTGGTAAGACGATGTCTTTCCTTTTAAATGGCAGCATGAGTATGGAGAGCTAAGAAAGCATACTTGGAGTCCGTGTAAATGTTGGCTACCTTTCCGTTGCTTAATTGAAGTGTTTTTGTAAGAGCTATTAGTTCAGCTAATTAAGTGCTTGTGTCTGGGGAGAGATGTTATTTAGAGTGACTACTGCTTATCCTGCCTTATGTATTTCTTGCTTTACCGGCTGTTAGTTAAAAGCGCCCCCTGAAGGACAGTAATCCTGCCACATTATGTGGGGTGTAAACAGTTAAGTTCTTTCCCAGGATTAATTTGGAGGCTTTTCTAACTAGTAAAGCTATCATGACAATGGCTTGGAAGCATGTGTAAATAGGTCCTCCTAAATGCAACTAAGGTTGAGAAAAATATTGTACTAGAGTTTTTCCTGAGATGCTCCTTATGGTAATGCTATGAGAAGAGGGGAGGCCTGGATTAGAGAGGAGAAAAGAGAGATACTGGCTTTACTATTTAGAAGGACGTCTACTTTCCTTCCTTTAATTTCCAGAATCACCCAGGTCCTGGCACCCTGTTAAATGTGCCACCCATGGTTGCAAGCGTGACCTTCCAAGCCATGGCACCAGAGGAACTAAGCTTTTGGGCCTAGTCGCGCTACCCCAAGCAGCTCTAGTCCTCTGCCTATGATTTCCCTTTGACTTCCTGGACTTGTGTGATCTGTGTGTCTCCCCACTCCCCCCACCCAAAAAAAAGATCTTGGCAAAAACTATAGAAGGAAAGCCTCCTTTAATGGAGGGAATGTGCTAGATTGCCTGCCATTATAGCCTGTGCTAAAGCATTTACCCTTAGAAAAATGGTTCCAGTTAACTTCCAGACTTAAAATCTCCTTACTAATTAAGTACTGTTTTAATCGGAGAGAGAATGTGTGTCTTGAACACGAGGACCTAATGGCGATTTTCCTGTTGATGGGACAGTATCGGGGCACAAATTTGGCTGCAGAGGAATTTTACTCCTAATAGTTGAAAGCAGAATTTTCCCGTTCACAGGAGCAGCATAAATCCTGGTTTCCAGTAGAAAGGTGCAACAAGAAAAAATTGGGAAGCTGTGGTGTACCGCGGAGAACCAGCAGTGTGTCTCATGAAAAGGATTTTTATTTCCACTAGGTGGCGCTGTTGGCTTAGAAATACCATGTGCTCAGCAGCGGACCCTTTTTTTTTTTTTTTTTTTTTTGAGACGGAGTCTCGCTCTGTCACCCAGGCTGGAGTGCAGTGGCGCGATCTCGGCTCACTGCAAGCTCCGCCTCCCGGGTTCACGCCATTCTCCTGCCTCAGCCTCTCCGAGTAGCTGGGACTACAGGCGCCCGCCACCACGCCCGGCTAATTTTTTGTATTTTTAGTAGAGACGGGGTTTCACCGTGGTCTCGATCTCCTGACCTCGTGATCCGCCCGCCTCGGCCTCCCAAAGTGCTGGGATTACAAGCGTGAGCCACCGCGCCCGGCCAGCAGCGGACTATTAAGGAGCAACCTCACTGTGGGGGAAAGGGAGACTTCTGTTCCTAGAAGATTGCAGTGGCATTTCCCTGAGCTATCTCCCCGGTTACTACAGCATTTTCTGATCTTACCTACCAGGATTACTTTCCTACGCTGTAAAAACTCCCGCACATTTGACACACAGAGAGAGTAAGAGACATAACGACCACGGATAAAAAGGAAGAAAGTTTTGCGTCAGGATAGCTAGGGATCCTTTACCAACATCCAGAGCAGGCTGTTGGAAGCTGGGTCCAGTCCAGAAACCTTTGAATAACACCAGGGTGTGCCCTGGCCAGAAATTCTCAGTTGCTTCAGAACTTTTCCCAGCCTCACGCGATGGCTAAGTGTAGCTGGGACTGCAGGTGCATGCCACCACACTCAGCTAAAAAAAAAAAAGCATTTTAAAAGCACAAGAAGAAAGGACATTTAAAGCAAACCTTCTGTGTTGGAGATAAGATGGTTGATATCCTTCAGGTTAATATCGCCAGAAACACTGTTTATCTTCTCCTCTGACAGAAATATACAAATTAACAAGATTCTGTTTACATGAAATTTCCAAAGGACATGTAGATTTCGGAAGCTCTCCATGTTACACCTCCCATCTAGTCTTTCCTGAAGGGGGATCTATTTTCCCTCTTTCATTTTCTCAGGCATTGTTCACTCCACACCCTGTAACATAGGGCTTCAGCCCACCCTCCCTGCCAGCCCCAGCAGATCACAACCCACCAGTCAGCAAACTCCTTGACAGGACAAATGTCATCTTCCTGGATTACTAAAGCACTGGTCCTGCCAAACTCCTCTTTTCCAAATTCTAATTCCTGGGCTCCTGGTAGCCCCTTCACCTGGGTCTTATCATTCATCTCTGTGTTGCTCCATCTATACCCACTTCATGAACTTCTCATCTTCACTTGAACCCAATAATTATTCCTTCAACTCTGTTTGTTGTTTGTTTTCTGAATCCCTCCTCCACTAGTGGCCCCACTTGTCTCTCTGCCTCCAATGGTGAAGGTGAGGAACGGAGGCCTTCTCTATGACTCAAACCCTGTATTTCCTCATCAGGATCAGCTCTCTGAGGCAGAGACCAGACTATCTGGCTCAGCCTGGTATATCCACTGCTGAACAAAACACCCAATTCAAGATAGGTGCTTAATAATTATTTACCAAATACACACCTGTCTCTCACCACACTAGTCATGTGGTACTGGGCCCAGGATGGGGCTAGGCTGGGAGAGTCAACTGTGGACCTGCTCCTCTCTGTGCACTCAGCCCGAGAGGTGAGAGGGAGAGCACTCATGAGTCGGGAGGGGACATGGGTAGCCACATCCTGTGTGAGAGACACTGCTGAGCCTGTATAAATCCCTCTTTATGAAAGTGAGAGAAAAAGGAAAACATAATTCACTCCGAAAACCACTGCATCATCAAAGAGGAAGCAGTACTAAGAAAACACAGATTGTAGGCCAGGTGCAGTGGCTCACGCCCAAAATCCCAGCACTTTAGGAGGCCAAGGCAGGCAGATCATGAAGTCAGGAGACTGAGACCATCCTGGCTAACACAATGAAACCCCGTCTCTACTAAAAATACAAAAAATTAGCCTGGCGTGGTGGCAGGCGCCTGTAGTCCCAGCTACTTGGGAGGCTGAGGCAGGAAAATGGCATGAATCCAGGAGGAGGAGCTTGCAGTGAGCCAAGATCATGCCACTGCACTCCAGCCTGGGCGACAGAGCAAGACTCCATCTCAAAAAAAAAAAAAAAAAAAAACAGATTGTAAGCACATGTTTGTATTACATGTTTGTATTGAAGCAGAGGATATAAAAAGAAACACAAGTTTTGTTCCTTGTTCTGTTCTCCTAATTACTTTTGCAAGTTTTGTAAGTCCCTGTTTTTCCCTTCTGTGCAGCGACAAGGTCACAAGATACATTTAAGTTGCAAAACCTGTCACTGTTTGACAAACTGCCTTTGTTCTGGTTCTGTAAGCTTGCTTTCCTGCCCTACAGGTTTTGTGCCGTCAAACTGGCCAGTCCCCTTTTGGATGCATGTATAAAATCAAGTCCTGTCTTTGCTCGGGGCTCAGCCTTTGGATGTTAATCTGCTGAGCCGATGCACACCTCATAAATCCTCCTGTCCCACCCATTGGTCTCTCCTGTCCCTTGATTCCCAAAACACTACATGGTCATGAATAAGATTTCATAAAATACCACCTGTGTGCTTCAAACAGTCAAATTTTAAAACTGCCTGTTAAAAAATAAGCATGATTTAAAAATAATATTACAGATCAGGTTATGCTTACAAATGCAAAATTAAAACGTGCCAGATTTTCTTTAAGATAAATATTTAGACCTACTTTTAGGTGACTACTTTAGATATTCACTAATTTGTTTTTTAAAAATATAAAAACAGTGAATTTAAAATCTCACAGTACTAGGACTGCATTGTGACACACTCATCAATAGAGATGTCAAACTGAAAATCTAGCTGTTCTTCTCTAAGTCATGTGACTTCTCAAAACAAAATAGGTTATACACTTCTACAACTTTTCTAGTCATACCTTTGTTTCTTCTTGTGGTTTTGGTAAATGGATTTATCTTTTTGCAGAAGCTTGAATTTTTTGATAAAATAGTACCTACTATATTTTGAGGGTGGTCAGATATTAATGTTTTCTCATTTTTAAACAGATTGACAGCACTGATTCTTGAGTATGAACCTTTTTTTTTCCCTTAACCCTCTATTTGGAGTGGTTGAACCTAACAGTTCTTACAAATCAGGTTCATCTGGGACCAGGCACTGGTACAACTAATTTAAACTTTTAACTCATTACATCGTCAAACCTTCTGTGTTTACCACCCTTACTGGTCCTAAGTAAAATACTGAAAATAATGCCATTTCACATGACTCTCTGCAAACTGTGTTTTGTTTTGTGTTTGGAATAGATTACTAAGAATCAATCACTGGTCACAGTACAAAGATGACCATTGTGTTCAAGTACGTGGAAATAGAAACAGTAATGATGTCCACACCATAACTCTCTAGGAATGCACACTTGGCTTCTCCCCCATAACTTCACCATCCATAGGCAGAAAAGCTCTTTCTCTTCAGTGCTGCAGGGGATCCACCAAAGAAGGAAACCTCTGGCCACCAGAGAGGAATCACATGAAAGGAAAGAACCTGGCTTCAAGTGCAGCCATGGAAGTGTCTCCATGAAAGCCTCTGTCCTCCAGAACTGACCTTGATCTAGGAAGATTTTGTATATGAAACACCACTTCATTCATAATCCAATGAACAGCCAAGACAGCCATGGACACTTTTACCTGTGAGCAATCCAGTAGAGCATGAACTGCCCTGAGGTAATGGGGAGGTCACATAAGGGGCCTCCTAGCCTGATTCTGAGGCAGAGTGCAGTGGACAGAGCAGTGGGGAGGCAGGGCTGGTGCTGGGGGGCTCTGGCCACCATGTCAGAGAATGGTATTTCTGGGTCTGGACATCATGGGTTACTCAGAACCCATTCCTAAGGGTCTAAGAGTGATCAGAGAAGGTAGCAGCCACCTACCCTGTCTGGTGCCTTCTGCTCAGGGCTCACAGCTGTGATCTGCCCATCCCTGGGACCACACAGCCCCATCCCTGACACCCCTGCTAACATCCTCAAGCAGAGGAGCCTGACCCAGGGCTTAGGATGGGATCAGAAAGCTGAAAGGGTCTGATTTGTATGGGTGGACCCTCCTCTCAGGGTATAAAGAGGAGAAAGGGAAGATTTGGGGGCAGCTCTGCTTCAGCTTTGAGTACAGAAGGCAGGACTGGGGACAATCTCCAGCATGCCCTGGTCTCCTCACCTCCTCACCCTCCTGGCTCACTGCACAGGTGACTAGATATAGGGCTATAGTTAAAGTGTGTAATTAGTTATAATTAGATATATTTTGATATTTTATACATCTTAGAAAACATCAACACAATCAATATAATGAATCTACCCGACACCTTAAAGGCCTCCTTATGCCCATTTGTAACTCCTCCCTCCTATTCTTTCGCTGAAGCCCACTGATCTGCTTTCTGTCACCATGGTTTGTGCCGGGTCTGACCCACAGACACTGACCAAGCGACGGATGAAAAGATGAACTCAGACACAGGAATCCAGTGAAAGAGTGGGCTAGGGGTATTGGCTGCTCACAGAAAGAGTTGTAGCAGCCACAGCCCTGACAAGCCAGTGCTGCAGGCATTTATTCAGTACAGATTTAATGACAAAGGCCTTGAGTCAACACACTTGTAGGTAATTAACATGGTTTCCCCTACCCCCTGAGAGCAGTCCTGCCTGCAGATGATTAAAGGCCAGATTCCAAGGCCTAAGTAAACTAACTAGTCTAGATCAATTTCTTTACATCCCCTTGTTATCTAACCTAAGTTTTCAGGCACCGGATAAGAGAATCTGGCTGCCTTCAGCCAAATCCTTTTCCAATGCTTTTGTAAAACCTCCCAGCCTTCCAAGAAGGTTTGCATCTTTCTACAATTTTTCCCACCAACCTGACAGATCTCCTACATCTCCCCCTTTTCTGTTTTTAGCATCAGGTTTTGTTGATTGAAGAGTACAAATGTGTGCAGCAACAGGTTTTTCAGGTGTGGCAGTCATTGCTTGTATTCCAGCTTTGCATCCTAGAATTAGTAAGTAACACAAGACAAACATGGGTATAATTAGCAACATTCATTTCCAATCAAGAAGTGTCCCCCAAGGGTGGGGTTCTATCCAGGAGAGATGTTCTCGCACACCCTTCCATATGGCTATTTGTTGGGCATGTAGATCTATGGCATTTAGGGATTCTAGAATATTAGTTTTAAGTTGCTTTAAGTCTGGTGTTAAATTGTCATGAAAAGTTCCCCAGAGGTGTTGTTTCATCTCATCCCAACCATGTATTGGTTGATTCCATGGTAGAGAGGTGACACAGATGTGCTTATGCTCCCAGTCAAAGTTTAATTGCTGTCAGAATGCCAGTGCATCTTGTCACTCCCCCAAATGTTCCAAGGCAGCCTCGAGGGCTTGCAGACCTGCAAGAATCTTTTGATCTATACCCTGCTGTAAAAGAAGTTCATTAGACATGTTTCTGGCCAAATTATCTACAAAAGTAGTTGTTTGTACTGATTCAGTAATAGATGCTACAGCAATGCTAGCAGTTGCTAGAATGACTATGGCTGAGACTATAAAGGCTATAAGTGTGACTATGAATCTTTTATGTCTGACCTGGGACAGGGCATGTTCTAAGGTGGCAAGGGCAGGGGAACCTTGCCAATTGCGTGTTAAATTGACTGGTAGGAAAGCCTCAGATTGTCTCCTCAATACCATGATACTAGTAATATTTAAATTAGATATAATTAGTGATACAAGAGGCGAACCAAGCCTGTCCCTGCACTCGGGTCACAAACGTGGAATTTTGGGGTGACATGGAAATATTGGTTCCCATAAGGAAAACCTATGGATGAGTAGTGCAAATCAGGCACTGATCAGTGTGATTATGCAAGAAGGTCATATTATGACTGGAATTATGATATGTCCCATGCCAGGTGTTAAGGGGGGTGCTAAGATGTCCCAGGTACCATAAAGTGTCTTGGGGTGGCATGGACTGTACTTGTGGTCTGGGTTATCCCACACCCCTATTGGCCCAAATTATATGGGAACAAGATGTGGCTATGAAACTGTCATTGATGCCACAATAGGCACGAACCATCAGTATGATCGCCCTGCAAATGGCTGTGGGGGGCTCCAGTCTAAGATGTTGTAATTGCCTAACTGGAAGCTACGAGCCTGTTCCCCATGACAGACCTCCCAGCTAACGTGTAATCCACTACTTTCCCAGCTTTGTTCTTTAGCACCGGGAGGAATGTTTGGGAAAGTGGCATTGATTGCATTGCCCGGTTTGAGGCTACCTGGAACTAAGACTGTTAAGGCATTTCCTTTGCCACAATGTAGCCATAATTGTGTTTGGGCAGGTATACAGTAAGGGTTAGAACTTTTATAACTTACACACAGTGGGAGGATAGTGGAGTGATATGTAGTGTTGCCTGGCACCTTAGCCCAATGTGTGCGGACCCCACTGGGGGTAAATCTAGCCCTCCTAGACAAGCACTTACGTTATTAGAGGCTGGGAAGAGGGTGTCTGCCCAGGTGATGGGGTGAAAGAAAGGTGGATCTAAGATATTAGCCCAACTGAGTGTAGCAGGTACAGGTTGCGGACAAAGCAAGAGCATAAAAAGGATCAATACCCTATGCGAGTTGCAATGTACAACAGAGAGCATAGCAAGGAACAAATTATCTGGAGTGAATGGTGTCTGTGTCCAGAGCAGGATTCGCTCAGCCTCCTGGTAATGTCCAGGGCTTGTATTGTCCAAGAAAGCCGCATCATCTGGGGCTGTAGATCCTGTAGGGTAATTTTCTAGCCATGCCATGGTATGGTTTGATGCGTCGTGCTGGAATCCAAAGAGGACCTGAGGGGGTGTGAACACTAGCATATCCTCTTCCCCAGGTTAACAATTCATTTGGACCACATCACACATTACTGTTTACATCTTTCCATAAAACTGTGGGTTTTATGTCTTGAGAGGTTTTAGCAAAGTGCTTTTCTACAGCTGATTGACATTTATCATCTAAATTTTAAAAATTAAGGGTAAATAAGGCTTGTGCTAGTAATGTTGCAGGGTCCTTACACATATTGCCCCTTTTTTGTTTTTTGAGCATATTTTTAAGGGTGGAGTGGGTATGTTGTACTATGGGCTGTCCTTGGGGGTTATATGGGATGCCTGTGGAATGTTGGATCTTCAGTGTGTGACAAAATTGTTGAAATTGTGAGCTGGCATAAGCTGGACCATTATCAGTTTCAACTTTTATGGACTGCCCCATAAATGCAAAAGTTAAAAGAAGATGTTTAATGAAATATTGGGTGGACTCTCCTGGAAAGGCATGAGCGCTAATTAAGTGAGAATTGGTATCAACAGATACATGTACACATCTAAGTTTTCCAAATTCAGGGACGTGTGTAACATTTGTTTGCCATAACTAATTACGTTCTAGTCCTCCAGGGTTAACACCTGTTGAAGGAGGGGACGTGCCTGTGAGCTGTCCAGATTATTTATTCTAGACAACAATTGTATTATTAGGAGTCCAAATTAAGATCCCATATGAAACAATTGCAAGAATCTCTAAGTAGTATGAAAGAAAACTTCAAAAAAGGAGAAAGATAAAGAAATTAAATATCAAGAAGTCAAATCAAGTAGACAAATGGGGAGTTTATTTTTTGAATTATATTTATCAGGGTAGGATAAGAATGAAGAAGAAGAGGATCTAGGAATAAGGAGATCTAGGAACAGGAGGACCTAGGAATAGGAAGATAGGAAATCTCTGTGCATTGAGTATAAGGTGACTAGGTAAGTGACATTGATTGTAGTTTTGTCCTTAGAGCTTTCCTGGGAGATGCTATCTTGAATTTAACATTATAAATGGGTATGCATCTAACAACAGAGCTTTAAATACAGGCAAAACCCAATACAGCTATTAAACACTATTCTCTCAATAACTAGTAGAACAAATTGAAAGAAAATCAGTAAGGCTTAATGAAGTTGCCTGAACAATACAACCAACACACTAAACTTAATTTACTTTATAGAACATTCCACTGAACAACAGCTTAATACATAATCTCCTACTGTACCTGGAACATTCACCTAAAAGGCCTCACTAAATTTAATAGAAAGCAAAAGGTAATATTGTGAATGATAACAGAATTACACTCGACATAAATAACAAAGATATCTGGAAACAAATTTGGAATTGAAACAACACACTTATAAATTGCCAGTGAAGTCAAAGAAGATAAATGAAGAGAACAAAATTTATTTTTAACTGAATGAATATTAAAATGCAAAAAATTAATATTTGTGGAATTCAGTTGAAGTAGCACTTAGAAGGAAATTAATAGCATTACATGCTTATATTGAGAAAAAATAAAAACATAAAATTGTCAACCTAAGCTTCCACCTTGAGAAACTAGAGAAAGTGCACAGTAAGCCTAAAGTAATCGGAAGAGAAAAAAAAATTGAACTCAATTAAACTTAAAACAGATAAACAATAGAGAAAAATCAATACAACCAAAAATTGGTCCTTTGAAAAGATCAATTAATAAACCTCTGACCAGGCTGACTGAGAAAACAGAGAAGTCATAAATTTATCTATGTCAGGAATTAAAGTGGGGATATTACTACTTATTCCCCAGATATTAAAAGGGAATAAGAGAAATACTAAACACAACTCCATGGACATAAATTTGCAAACTGATTTGTAGTGGATGAATTCCTTGGAAGGTGCAAACTACAAAAAGAGAACTTTGCTGAAATTTTGATCACCATTGAATATAAAGATTAAATTGGTGATAATTGGCATTTTAGTAATACTGAGTCTTTCACTACATGAACATTTTCTCTCTCTCCACTCACTCAGCTCTTCCTGGATTTCCTTCATCTGTGTTCTGTAGATTTCAGTGTATGGTTTTGTAGATTTCAGTGTATGGTTTTGTAGATTTCAGTGTATGGTTCTTGAACATATTTTGTTAGATTTATGTCTAAGTACTTTATTTGTGGCTGTATTATAAATGGTAATTTTTTACTTTAAATTTCAATTGTTCATTACCATTATATAGGCTTTGTGTTTATCAACAAGATAACAATTGACTTACATTTTCACCTTGTACACTGCGATCTCTCTAAAGTTGCCTATAAATTCTAAGGGTTTTTTTCTCTAGATTCTTAAGGTTCTTCTTCAAGAGTACGTCTTCCTTTCCAATATAGGATTTCTTTTTAGTGCTTTATTACACTGGCCAGAATTCCCAGTACAGTGCTGAGTAGGAGAGGTGAGAGAGGACATCCATGCATCTTATTCTTCATTGAAGGAAAAACATTCAGCATAACACCATTAAGTATGGTATTAGCTGTAGGTTTTAAAAAGATATAATTTTCTATGTTAAGAAAGCTCCCTTCTATTTCTCATTTGCCGTGAGATTTTTTGTCATAAATGAACGTTAAATTTTGTTGATTTTTAAAAATTTGTTAAGATGATCATATGATTTTTAAGTTTAATCTGTTAATGTAGTGAATTACATTAACTTATTTTTGAATGTTGAACCAGCCTTATATTTCTGAATAAACACCACTTTTTTGATGTATTACTCTTTTTATATGTGGCTGGATTTCGCTTGGGAATGTTGTGTTGAGAATTTTTGTGTCTGTGTTCACAAGGGATATTGGTCCATAGTGTTCTTTACAAATAATGCATTTAGTATTGGTATCATTAAGAAAAAACCATGAGATCTGTGGAGAAAAAAAATGAAGTATTTTATTTGCTATTTTTTTTTTTAAATCAGCAGATTAGGGAGGTAAAGCCTTCAGTACAAGCAAACGTGCTCTCCAAAGAACAAGAATAAAGGAAGGGTTTGGCTTAAGTAAGGAAAGTTCCCACCCTGGTTCTCAATCAGGCGGACTTACGCAAATAAAGGATTCAAATATGTTCAGTTCTGATTGGTCAAAATAGTCAAGCCCTGATTGGGTGGCTTCTCAAGCCCCAAACCAAAAGTGTCTGTCAGATGCTTTCTTTTAAAATGAGCAGTGAGGGGGTTTCTGGCTGCAGTTTTTCTTGGCAGTAATCACAAGAACTTTTCTGGCTCAAGGGCATAAAGCAGGATGTTTGCCAGGAGCTGCCTTTTCCAAAAACAAAGGGCACATGACTGCTCTTCTCTCACCCTGCTATGGCTTCACGGTTCTGTTATCCAAAATTAGGTGTCTCTATTAGCCACAGGGAGTCCGTCTTGTCTGGAGAGCTTGGGGTCTTATTTGCAGTTTCATTTTATAGTATTAGAGTTAAAAAATGAGATAGAAAGTATTCGTATCTCTTCAATTTTCTGGAAGGGATTTTTATACAATGTTTATTATTCTTTTTTTCAGTGTTAGGTGGAATTTACCAATAAAACTATCTGAGCATGGAGTTTCCTTTCCTGAAAGGTTTTTGGCTACAAATTGAGTTTCCTTAGTAAGACTATTCAGATTATTATTTTTTACAGTTAGATTTAATATTAGGGAAAACTGGATGAAGGATATATATATGCAATATTTATGTATATTTAAAATTATTCTAAAATAAAATTGGCAGGGCACAGTGGCTTATGCCTGTAATCCCAGAACTTTGGGAGTCAGAGGCAGGAGGATTGCTTGAGGCCAGGAGTTAGAGACCAGCCTGGGCAACATAGTGAGACTCCGTCTCTACAAAAAATAAAAATTAAAAAAATAAATTAGCCGGGCATGATGGACCATGCCTGTAGTTCTGGCTACTTGGGAGACTGAGGTGGGAGGATTGCTTGAGCCTAGGAGGTCAAGGCTGCAGTGAGCCATGATAGTGCCACTGGTCTCCAGCCTGGCCAGGAAAGCCTGTCTCTAAAAAGTAAATAAATAATATAAAACTATCCCATTCCCTTTTCCTGAATGTAACCACTAACATCTGTACTGGACTGAATCCTAGGCCTGGCTATAAAACTCCACATTTGATCTTGCATGTACGTCTGTTTTCCAGGTAATATTCTCCAGAGAAAAAAATAAAAATAATTCCCACACTATGCCAATTTTTCATTCATTCAGCTTGAAGTTCAAAATAATTACCTTCAACCAAGGTTTGTGGTCAGGATTACAACATTTTTCATCGTTCAAAATAAACAAATGAAAATAGATTTAACGAATTTGAAAAACAGGCATTAGAGTGTGTTTTTGAAAAGAACTAGAAAAAGAAGTGAACTAGAAATAGGAGTGGGCAAATAACAAACTACCTTTGATATTGGACTGGCCTGAAACATACAGCAGAAAATGTCAGAAAGATTGAACATTTATTTGTAGAAAGAAAGGGATACAATTCACCTGCCTATTTTCTGTCACTACTCACATTCTCCAGAAGATGCCACCAGGGGGTGCTGTGGGTCTTCTTGAAGACAAATTGCGCCTGAAGCAAATTCATGGGCTTCAAGGATTCCCAGCCAGGGACGCTTAGTCGTTGATTAAGACTGTGAGAACTTACAGCAGCTGCTTCCTCTCTTGGGGCAAACTTGACAGCCATCTAAGGCAATGAAGCTTCTTTTACAGCTGAAAACTTAGAATTGGGTATGGATATGAGGGCAGGTAAAGAAATGAGATTTGCCTACAGATCCTTACCAACAAACACCACCCACACGCAGGTAACTCAGAAGAAGATAAAAGAGCCAGTAGAGAGTTCAGTACCAGCTGTGTGGCCAGGAGGTCTTTGGGAACATCTGCATCATGACCTAGACTCCTCTTCTTTTCTTTCTCCTCATTCACTGGCCAGCTTCATGGAGATTTCAGAGACTGACATTTCGAGGGACCCTCTGCTTCCTTTCTTATTGCTAACATGTGTCTGTTTTTTGTTTTAGAGTCCAGTTCTCAGGGTGCGGTGACTCAGGAGCCCTCACTGACAGTGTTCTCAGGAGGGACAGTGACTCTCACCTGTGGCTCAAGCACTAGAGCACCTACCAGTGGTCACTCTCCATATTGGTTCCAGCAGAAGCCTGGCCAAGTCTCCAGGACATTGATTTATAACACAAACAACACACACGTATGGACGTCTGCCTGGTTCTCAGGCTGTCTCCTTGGGGGCAAAGCTGCCCTGACTCGAGGCCCAGACAGAGGATGATGCTGAGTACAACTGCTGGCTGGTATACGGTGATGTACCACACAGTGGCAGATTCAAATCAGAGACTAGAACAAACTCAGCCTGAGTCTATGAATGAATTCATGAATGAAGGGTCAAATGATCAGTTGCCTAAGCTTTCTGGGCAGTCTAAATGAGACAAAGCTGAGGAAAGACACTCGAATAATTCTTACCCCACTTTGAGCACAAAATATGAGACATCACAGTGACTGATTTGGGAGGAGCTTTTCCAGAGAAACCAGAGCTCAGTTATTTTACAATCCACAAGGAATAGTAAAGTCTGGGTCAGCTGAAGGGACTGGTGTCAAACATTTTTCTTCCATTAAGAAGTTTCCAGTTGGGTGTGGTGGCTCATACCTGTAATCTTAGCACTTTGGGAGGCTCAGGCAGGAGGATCACTTGAGCCCAGGAGTTCAAGAGAAGCCTGGGCAGCATAGCAAGATCCCATCTCTACAAAAAATAAAAAATAAAATAGCCAGGAGTGGTGATACATGCCTGTAGTTCCAGCTACTCAGGAGGCTGAGGTTCGAGGATCACATGAGCCCAGGAGTTCAAAGCCACAGTGAGCTATGATCAAAACACCACACTCCAGCCTGGAGGAAAAAGAAAGACTCTATATCAAAAAAAAAAAAAAAAGTGAAATAAAGATATTCCCAAGTAAACAAAATATGAGTGGGGCCAGGTGTGGTGATTTATGCCTATAATCATAGCACCCTTGAAGACGGAGGCAGGAGGACTGCTTGAGGCCAGGAGTTCAACGCTGCAGTGAGCTATGATCATGCCACTGCACTCCAGCCTGAGTGACAGAGCAAGACCCTGTTTCTTAAAGAGAAAACAAAAAAGGATGAGTGAGTTCATTTCTACTAGATTCACCTTACAATAAATGCTAGAAGGAGTAGCTTCGAGTTAAAATGAAAGGACGTGGACAATATCTATATGAAAATAATTTTCCAGTGAATGTAAATACATGAATAAATATAAAAACCAGTATTGTAAGTTTGGTTTAAAACTCTACTTTTTAAATTTTTATAAGATTCAAAAGGCAATGAATAAATATAATTATAGATCTATGTTAATGGGTATACAATTCGTAATTATGGAATTTGTGACATGTATGACATGTATAACATAAGTGGAGGTAAGCTGTAAAGGAGTAGAGTTTTGGGTGTGATTGAAGTTAACTTTATTTATTTATGTGTTTATTTTTATTGGAGACAAAGTCTTGCTCTGTTGCCCAGGCTGGAGTGTAGTGGCACAATCTTGGCTCACTGCATCCTCTGACTCCTGGGTTCAAGTGACTCTCCTGTCTCAGCCTCCAGAGTAGCTGAGACTACAGGTGTGAGCCACCACATTGGCTAATTTTTGTGTGTTTTTAGTAGAGACAGGGTTTCACCATGCTGGTCATGCTGGTCTCAAACTCCTGAGCTCAAGTGATCAGCCTGCCTCGGCCTCCCAAAGTGCTGGGATTACAGGCGTGAGCCACAGTGCCCAAGCTGAAATGGATAATCATACTTTAGGATATTATATGTAATCTGCATGGTATACTGAGAAAACATCTCTAGAAAATACATAATAGAAAAATGAGAAGAAAATATAAATAAATAAAAATAAAACAGAAAAGGCTGGGGGTAGTGGCTCACGCCTGTAATCCCAGCACTTTGGGAGGCTGAGGCGGGTGGATCACAAGGTCAGGAGTTTGAGACCAGCCTGGCCAACATGGAGAAACCCTATCTCTACTAAAAATACAAAAATTAGCTGGACGTGGTGGTGGGCACCTGTAATCCCAGCTACTCGGGAGGCTGAGGCAGGAGAATTGCTTGAACCCGGGAGGCAGAGGCTGCAGTGAGTCAAGATAATATAAAAAAAGGACTTTTTGTGCCGTACTAAAATTTTCCTATATTCGCTTGTTTTTTTTATCTAGTTACAGTCTGTTGCCACCAGCAATTCTGACACTGCCCCACTTCTTCCAGATGCTATATTGTTCCTTCTACCACTGGCCTCAGGGTCCCCTGAGATGTGGTGCTGTTTTCTCTGTCTACTCAGGATTCACTTTACAAACTAGGAGCTCCTTGAGCAGTGGTCATTCTGAGCATGGTGGAAGGTGCAGGAGCAAATGACCTGCTAGCAGGCTTTCAGTGCCCTATGAGCCCAGGCAGAAACCTCTGGACTCCTCTGCTACAAATACAGGAGCTCAAAAAGCTTCAAGGATGTGGAGGGCTCAGCCCTGCCTCTGGTGGTTCCTCCCATTCCATGGGAACAAGATGACCTACGAGTCTAGCATGAACTTTCCTCTTGAAGAGGAGAGAGGTCCATAGATATATACACAAAACTTTGCCAGGAGCCTCCAATTTGTAATATCATTATTTTATGTATCACCCTATCCCAAGCTCTCCTCCTACTCAAAAAGAAAAGAGCCCTACCTATCCTTTTCCTCCAAGAACGAAGTGAATTGACATGTTAATATGACACCCTGTTCTCTTCTTCAAGACCAAGACTCTCCTTCCTCCAGCTACCAGGAATGTTGACTGCTCATGGCTCTCTTGGACTTCCCCAAGGATTAAATGAACTGACCTGCTCAAAATTACACCCTTTACCCAGGGGCAGCCACATGAAAGGATTGCTTGTTGCAAGAGTATAACAGACACTCCTGCCACAACTTGTAGTAAGTTTGAAGGACCCTCCCAGCTCCATAAATTCACATGGGGCCAGCATAGATCTCTATTGCAACTCCATTGAAGATCAACTTCGACCCTCTTTGCCATCCTCTTCCCTCCCTCCTTATAGGTCATTCTCAATAAAACCCCTGCAGGAAAATAACTCAGAGACTATTTCCTGAGGAACTCAAAGTAGGAGAGTTATATTACATATAGCCATTGATCTGGTGAAGGCACACTTTCCCATTCCTATCAAGAAAGAATATCAAAAGTAATCCATACACATGGAATGAGCAAAAGTATACTTTCAAGGTTTTGTCCCAGGGACATGTTAACTCTTCCACTCTGTCTACATACCTGAACCGTCTGGACATTCCATAGAACATCACACCAATCCACTATATTGGAGAAATCATATTAATCAAACCAGATGGGCAAGCAAGAGGTGGCATGCAGTAAAGACCTTGTGCTCCAGATGGGAGACAAACACTATGAAGTTTCAGGGGCCCATGACATTAGTGAGTTTTCCGGGGGACCATAAGTCTGTGGTATGACAAGGTATTCCCTCCAGCATAAGACAGATTCTTGTATCTCAAAATTCCCACCCTTAAGAGAGAAGCACACACTTAGTAGGCCTCTTCAGTTTCTGGAAGCCTGTATTCCACTGATGGGAATACAGCTCCACCAAATTACCAGGTGACACAGAGGCTACTAGGTTTGAGGAGGCCCAGAGAAGACAAGTGCTTTGCAGCTGATACATGCAGCCCTGACATTTGAAGCATACGACCCGACACACACACACACACACACACACACACACACACACACACACACACGAAGTATTCGGTAAGCCCTATGAGAAAAACCACAATATAGTCCTCTAGTTTTCTGGAGCATCAGCGAACTAAACATCATTCACAGATATAAACTATAAAATGCTCCTGGGCCCTGGTAGAAACTGAGCATCTGACCATGGGACAACCAACTGCCTCTGTGTCTAGATATGCACATTATGGTTGGGTTCCTGGAAAACCCACCTAAGCTAAGACACAGGAAAACCTAAGATCTAAACTCCTTTACTCAACTAAGATGTTGATGTGTATAAATTGGAGTAATGAAGAGAGGCAGAGATTCATTCAAGCCTCTCCTTCCTAAAATTCTTCCATCCAGTTTCTTGCCTGGCCATTCACAGGCACTGAATTTGACCTACCAAGAAAACTAAAAACTCCAGACCTAAGGGAAGAGGGGGTGTGAATATGGAAAGACCTGCAGGAGGGCATCCTTCCATCAGCGGTATTTCCACCATGGACACTAGATGGGGCTGTGGGCTGGGCATCGGAAAAGCAAGTCAGCTGTGAAATCGTTCTCTAGGCTCTGGGGTCCGTTAACACGTGGTCACCGATGTTACTCCTGAGATTTGGTAGCTTTCTCTTGGATTATTTGCCCTGGGGCTGGGGGAGGGGGTGTAAGTACTGTGTCCTGGGGCAACCCAGTGGAGAAGCACAAATGGTGAAGAACCAAAACCTGCCAATAGCCATGTGAGTGGGCTCAGAAGTGGATCTCCCCACCCCAGCCAAACCTTCAGATATATGCAGCCCCTGCTGACAGCTTGCCTGCAACTAAATGAGATATCTTGAGCCAGAATCACCCAGCTAGGCAACCCCTTTATTCCTAATTCACAGAAACTGTGAGGTAATAAATGTTTTAAGTCACTACGTTTTGGGATGCTTTGTTACACAACATAGATAATAAAGAGATTGACTAAGATATACAAGGTTACTTTAATCATGGAGAAGGAGACTGAGCCCCTGCCTGTGCATATGGACCACCTCCACCTCCACCTCCACAGGGACATGCTGGGACCTCTGCTAGGGTGTGTTGAAGGAATGGTTGTGACAACAAGGACTTCCCTGCCAGTCTCAGACATCTCCTTCGGCAGGTAAATATGTGTGGCAGTGACATGGGGAATACACCTTCAATGAGGCATGGACAGAAGATGAAGTTTTCCTGGCTCTTTCAGTTCAAAAGAAAGAAAGGTATTTACATTTTTTATACAGGACAATGGCTTTGAGGAACAACTCAGTCTATTGGATGTGTGGCTTTCAATTGTTGCAAAGGTATTAAAATGCGGAGACTGGTGAAAGATTCTAAGCTCCTCAGGCCCCAGCCTAAAAAAGGGGGGACTCTAAACGCTTGATGGGAATGTAGAATATTCAGTGAAAACAGATATGTAGTCTGCACTTTGAATTCTCACAGTCACCAGCTCCCTAACCCACACATACATGCACCTAATTTCCTGATCTGGGTTCCAAGATTGGGCTGAGAACCTCCCTTTTCCCATAGTGTTGTCTTTTCTTTTGCTTTTTGATTGGTACAGGTTCTAGTATTTGAGTCATGCTGACTTCAAACAATTCATTGAGAAACTTTCCATCTTTTTCTTTCCACCAGACATTCTTACTTTGAGTGATTTCTTCTATTCATTTGTATATGCACCTGTGTGTGTTGGGGGGTGGGTCCGATTATGTATGTACGTCTTGGTATGGACTTGGGCTCATAATAGAAATACATGTTGGTATCTTGCCTTATTTGTTTATTAGTACACAGAGACTGTTTTACATTTTCACTAAATACTCTTTGAACACAGAGTTTTCAAAACTACGTCAAATGGATACACCCCAATGTATTAAAATATTCCCTTCATGGTGAATATGTAGATAATTTTCCATTTTACTCTAACATAAAAAATAAGAGCCTCTAAAAACCTTTGAGAACTAAAGATGTTTATCATCCTCGTCAAGTTATTCACTTGAAAAATATTTATTGAGGACATAACTAATAATTATGCCAGGAAAATTGTGCTAAACAAGAGTGTCCTGGCTAAGTGGGAAATACTCAATGCATATGTTTTTTAATTAATTTAATTTTTAAATTTTAGGTTTATTGAAATGCATTTTACATACAATAAAATATATTTTTTTATGTGATCAGATCAGCGAATTTTAACAAATGTACTTAATTATACAGCCACCACCACAATCAAGATATACAACATTCTCTCTCTCTAAGATGTGCCCCCATGCCTCTTTGCAGCAAACCACCTTCCCTAAGCCCTAGCAACCATTAATTGGTTTTCTGTTGCTATAGCTTTGCCTGTTCTAGAATGTCATGTAAATAGACTCACCGAATATTCAGTCTGTTATCTCTGGCTTCCTAACATAATGCTTTTGATATTCTTCCATCTTGTCGTGCATGTATCAATATGTTTTTTCCTGAACATAATTACATTCTATAAATGTATTACCATATGTTTATTCATTCACATTGATAACCATGTGGGTTGTTTCCTATTTGGGGCTAGTATGTGTAAAACTGCTAGGAAAAAACACTATATGTCTTTTTGTAAACATATGTTTTTATTACTCTAAGGTAAATACCTCAGAGTGGGATTGCTGGGCCATTTTTGCATTTCTACCAACAACGTGATGAGAGGTCTAGTTGCCCCTAGTCCTTGATACAGTAAATATTTCACATTTTAGCCCTTCTAGTGGCGTTTACTGGCATCTCATTCTGGTTTTAATTTGCAAGTTATATTTATCAATATCTTCATCTTCCCTGAGGTAAAGCAAGCACTTTGGCAAGCTCTTAATTGTTTTTTATTCCATTCCCAACCCCAAAGCATCCTCACTCCATAGGTATCTTCTGTTATTTTAGGTCTGGATTGATATAAACATATTTTCCATTTTCTTCTTTCTTTCTTTCCTCCCTCTCTCTTCCCCTTTCTACTTTCCTTCCCTTTTTACTTTTTGCTCTTACTTCTTTATGTAATACATTTGGAAGTGAATTTGTTATCCTTAATTCCCATATTTCTTGTACCATCTTTATTTATTGATTCCATTCAAGCATTTTTTCAATACCCACTAAGAACTGACAACATTCTAGGTGCTGAGAATACAGTCAAATACAGACAAATGCCCTCAAGGAGAATATAGTCTTAGTAGGAAGAAAAAGATAAGAAAGATAATGTATGCAATATGTAAGAAGTTGGCAAGTGCTAGGGATAAAAATAAAGCAGAATATGGGAATAAGCAATAGCATGAGTATACAATTTTATTTTATTTATTTATTTATTTATTTGAGGCGGAGTCTCGCTCTTGTTGCCCAGGCTGGAGTGAAAAGGCACAATCTCAGCTCACTGCAACCTCCGCTCCTGGGTTCAAGCGATTCTCCTTCCTCAGCCTCCCGAGTAGCTGGGATTCCAGGTGCGTGCCACCATGCCCAGCTAATTTTTTGTATCTTTAGTAGAGACAGGGTTTCACCATGTTGGTCAGGCTGGTCTCTAACTCCTGACCTCATGATCCGCCCACCTCGGCCTCCCAAAGTGCTAGGATTACAGGCATGAGCCACCACGCCCGGCCAAGTATACAATTTTAAATAATCTGGTCAGTATTAGGCCACATGAAGACGGTATTTCAGCAAAGATTTGAAGAGGCGGGGGAGAAAGCTATGCAGGGCGCTGAGGATCACTGTCTTTTGGTTCAACAAATTCTTAATAGTTTATTACCATTATTCCTCCTTACATATTTGAGAATTATATATATTTTGCACTTCAGCCTGGATGACAGAGCCAGATCCTGTCTCAAAATATATCACCCAGGTTGGAGTGCAGTGGCGTGATCTAGGCATACTGCAAGCCCCACCCTGGGCTCAAGCCATCCTCCCACCTCTGCCACGGAGTAGTTGGGACTACAGGCGAGTGCCACCACACCCAGCTAAGCTTTGTATTTTTTGTAGAGATGAGGTTATGCCATGTTGCCCAGGCTGGTCTTGAAGTCCTGGGCTCAAAACGATCTGCCCGCCTGGACCTCTCAAAGTGCTGGGATTACAGATGTGAGCCACCTCGCCTGGCCTATTTTTACATATTTTTAAATCTTGATATTCTACTTCATTAATTCTGATTCATGGTAAAAAATGTTCAGTTGATGCCACTCTTTCTGTAGTCTGTGCATTTCTATAGGGGTCTGTTTACCTTTGTGGCCAATCCATAGGATGTCAGTTTATTCCAATTAGAAAGGTTTAAGCTTAAGGAGGCACTAAAACCCAAGCCTTAGTCTGTGTTAGTCCTGGTGAATTTAAGTAGTGGGAGGTGATCTGCCCAGGAAGAGAGGTTTTATGGTGCAGTGAAGTAAGTCCACACTCTTCTTTCCTTTGCAGATAGGCCCCCCACCCCGTCTTCCTTAATATCCTCCTGAGATTGATTTCTACAGCTTTTTTTTTTCCTGTAAACTTAGGACCTAGAGAGATATGAGGAGAGAATGAAATACAGAAACACTGCCTGCTAAGCCATTGATCCCTGCTGCCCTATTGTTATGCTGCAAACTCGATTTGGCCTGAGCTGCCCTTTTTTTTTCCAATTTCTGGCAGCCATCCAGCCAGGCAGTGAGGGAGAGAGAAAAGAGCCAAACTCAAAGCTCTTTTGCTAGCTATTGTCCTCAGAAGGAAGCCTGGTTTTCCAGTCCTGTGCCCCATGATACGGCTTTCCAAACGTAAACAAAGTCTCTAACACTCTGACTCCCACCTTGTCCCCTCCTCCGTTTTTGTACTTTCTTTTTACATTATTGCCACAAACCGATACCATGCTAGTTTGCTGTTGTACCCAGGGCTCTCCCATTCACTCTTCAGACCTCTGCCAAAGGACTTCCCCTTTCATTAGCTCCTGAAACGTTCTGGTTAGTATCAGGAAGGAGATTCTAATTGACGACTTCACAGGTGCATTTTATTTTTCATCTTACTTGCCTCCTCATCAGCAGTTGAAAGTACCGGAATCTTTCTCGTGGAAAGTGTCTTCTCCATAAGAAGACTCTCTTCCACCTTTCTCTCTGGCCTATCACCTTTACTCTCCTTTTCCTTTTTCCTATCCAGGCCCCTACAATCTGTATTTCATACCATATTGAGAATGTTTTCCTAAACTACAAATATGCTCCTGACTCTTTTTCTTTGAAAAGTCACATACATCAAGAATCTAAAACATCAAGTCCAAACTCCTAAATTGAAGCATTCTCTTCTGAGTACTACTCCATGGTTCAGCCAAGTTACTTTTAGTTATTCAGATAACTTTTGTTTTCTCTAATCCTTTATGTAGGATGATCTCTCATCCAGAATGCACCATCCAACTGACCAAAGTCCCCAGCACTCCCGCTACATCTACCTACATGCTAGTCTTTCTCAAATATCAGATTTCATTCAGATTTCACCTCCTCTAGAAAGCTTTCCTTGACCTCATGGATCACCTGAGGTCAGGAATTCGAGACCAGCCTGGTCAACATAGCAAAACCCAGTCTCTACTAAAAATACAGAAATTAGCCAAGCGTGGTGGCACATGCCTGTAATCCCAGCTACTCAGGAGGCTGAGGCAGGAGGATCACTTGAACCCAGAAGGCCGAGGTTACAGTGAGCTGAGATCGTGCCATTGCACTCCAGCCTGGGCAACAAGAGTGAAACTCCATCTCAAAAAAAAAAAAAAGAAAGAAAGAAAGAGAGAAAGAGAGGAAAGAAAGAAAGAAAGAAAAGAAAAGAAAGAGAAAGAAAGAAAGAGAGAGAGAGAAAGCAAGCAAGCAAGCAAGCAAGCAGGCAAGCTTTCCTTGACCTCTCCAGGCAGATTTACCCCCACTTACTCATGTGTCACAATAACATATTTTCTGACCTATATTTTTATACTCTCTATCTAACTCTAAATTTTTTCCAGTCTCTTTTCTCAAATAGACTCTAAATTCTAAGGGTAGAACTTGTTTCCAATTCATCTTGTATTTAACAAGTAGTAATAATTTTATAAAGTTTAGTGAGTGAGTGAATGAATGAATGGATAGGTCCTTTAGGTTCCTAAGGTTCTATTGTTGTATCATCTCCATGACTGGTATTCTATACCCCAGGAAAATCCAAGCAATCATAACCTCTCATTTCAGAGATTGTCTAATGGCAGTTGTGCTTCTAGACTGTGCTTCTAAACCCCTTCATGAGAGGAACTGCTACCATTCTGCTCTCTGATATATTCTTTTTTAATTTTTTTGAGACAAAGTCTCTCCCTGTTGCCCAAGTTGGAGTGCAGTGGCATGATCTCAGCTCACTGCAACCTCCACCTCCCGGGTTCAAGCGATTCTCCTGCCTCAGCCTCTGGAATAGCTAGGATTACAGATGCCCATGCCCGGCTATTTTTTGTATTTTTAGTTGAGACGGGGTTTTGCCATGTTGGCCAGGCTGGTTTCAAACTCCTGACCTCAGGTGATCCACCCACCTCGGCCTCCCAAAGTGCTGGGATTAGAGGTGGTGAGCCACCACGCCTGGCCCTTGCTCTCTGATATATTCTTCTGGTCCCTCAAAGAACACCTCTAGTATAGAAGCCAATGAGTTTTAATTGAATTAGTGAACTCATACCTTAATGTTTGCTTGAATGGCAGATTCTGCTCTCAGGGTGCACCCATGGATTGCTCCGTTTTAGTGGATGACTCTCCCCACAAGGGTGAATAAAGAGGCCAGAACTAGGTATGCGAATCCTGGGCCTCTGGAAGAATATTTATTTCTTTTGTGCCATCCTAAAAATATGATGATTAAGTCTTTTTTTTTTATTTTGTTTTGTTTTGAGATAGAGTCTCGCTGGGTCACCCAGGCTGCAGTGTAGTAGCATGATCTTGGCAATAAGCCTGTGTTTAATTCATGATAAATCTATCCTCTCACAGAAAGTGTCAGCTTAGGCTGTCATGGTTTAATGACTTATTGTTACATAAAAAGTAACATACACGTTACTGAAAGCTTCCTTCATAAAAAGCCATTAAAATGTACCAAGAAGATCTGCAAAATATTTTTATGTAAGAGACAAATTTCATCTAATATTCCTCATCGAGGTGAATCCTGAACTAAATCAGATATTTAATTTTGGTTCAAGTAAAGGACATAAAAATTGGAAAGGAAAAAGTAAAACTATCTCAATATTTGAAATATATTAAATATCTCCAAGTTAATATATAGACACAAACCAGTCCTGATCAAAATTCCAATAGGTTGGCAGAAATTAAGTGATTTTAAACTTTTATGGAAATGCCAAGAAACTAGTAATATGCGAACTTTCAATAAAGCTACACTAATTAGGACCATATGGGATTGGTAAAAGGACACAAATTGATCAGGGGAATATAATAAACAGTTCAGACATAAACCAACACATATACAGTCACCTGATTTTCAACAAAGGTGCCAATAAAATTTAGTGGGGAAAAAGTATTTTCAGTAAATGGTACTAGAGCCACTGGATATCTGTATGGAGCCGAGGTCGAGGGGCAGGAAGGAGCCTTGACACCCTACCTCATATCATACACAAAATTCAAGATGGATTATAGACCAAAATGTGAAAGCCAAAACAACAAAGCTACTAGAAGAAAAACAAAAACCGAAGAGAATTATCTTTCATGGCCTTGGCCTAGATAAGGGACAAAGATACCAAGGGTATAAGAAAAATTTGCTAAATTGAACTTCATAAAATGCAAACGCTTCTGTTCGTCAGTCGATACCAGTAAGAAAGTAAAATGGAAGGCACAAGTTGCTGCAAAACAATCAAACGCATTAAAACAATATTTACTTTATTCGTTGAATAAAAGAACGGGCAACCCATCACCATTCACGTTCTCTTGAAGAAGCCACCAGGGGGTGCTGTGCACCCCCTCAGAGGTAAGCATAGTCTGTAACTAAGGGCTTCAAAATCTCAGGCACTTTGAACTCAGTGACCAGTGTGAAAGGTTTCTTCATCGGGTAAACTCAGAGGTCACAATCTATCAACTTGTCTCCTGGCAATGGATCTGTTTTCTGAGCTGAGGACACAGTTGCAAGGAGTGGCAAAGCTAACAGATTTACATCACACACATACCCCTCATCCAGGGCATTCAGGAGAGAATGCAAGAACCAGCAGAGAGCTCAGCATCAACTCTGGGGCCACTGAACCCTTGGTACTTTGTACCATGGCCTGGACTCCTTTCCTCCTCCTCCTACTTCTTACTCACTGCCCAGGTTCATGGGGATTTCACAGACTGGGCTTTGGAGTGATTCTTCTGCCCTGGTTTCTCATTTCCTAAAATATCTGTTTTCTTTTCTTTTCTTTTTTTTTTTTGAGACGGAGTTTTGCTCTTGTTGCTCAGGCTGAAGTGCAACAGCGCAATCTTGGCTCACTGCAACCTCTGCCTCCCGGGTTCAGGTGATTCCCCTGCCTCAGCCTCCCAAGTTGGAATTACAGGGGCCCACCACCATGCCCAGCTAATTTTTGTATTTTTAGTAGAGACGGGGTTTCACCATGTTGGCCAGGCTGGTCGTGAACCCCTGACTTCAGATGATCCACCCACCTTGGCCTCCCAAAGTGCTGGGATCTCAGGCGTGAGCCACCATGCCCGGCTGTTTTCATTTCAGAGTACAATTCACAGGCTATGATGACATAGGAAGCCTAACTGACCACCGACCATGTCATTAGGAGGGACCGTTACTCTCACCTGTGGCTTCACACTGGAGCAGTCAACAGTGGTAACTATCCATACTGGTTCCAGCAGAAGCCTGAACAAGTCCCAGTACACTGACTTATGAGACATACAGGAAATACTCATAGACCCCCTCCTGGTTCTCAAGCTCCCTCCATGGGGACAAAGCTGTCCTCACCCTCTTGGGAAATCAGTCTGAGGTTGCTGAATATTACTGCTAGCTATACAAGTTACTGGTAGTAGCAGTTAGTAGGTTTGTTATACAAGCAGTATGAGTTAGCAATTATGAATCTATGTAATGTGCTCTCTAGAACTGAGCAAATAAGAAAATATAGTGTGGTTAATGGGAGCTAGTTTTCTCATTTTCTCACTAAAAGACAATATATAATATGGAAAAGCAGAAGGCCAGAATGAATCCAGGAGTGTTGGGATTAAATAGGGGATATCAGTATAACCCCTTTCAATAGATACTTACGGAAATACTATACACACATACACACAGCATACATGAGAACCCAATGACAGGGTTCTTCTCCAAGGCCAAGTACAGAATATAAAAATTTGCATATAAAGATTATGTTATTACCACCAGGAAGTGAATGCAGACACTAGAACCTAGAAGGGAAGTTTCCTGGCTTCTCTTGAGCATTTTGGTTCTTCCAAACCAAAGAAGTTCTACGTATAGTTATACCCTGAGACCAGAACACCAAGTCCTGACTCGGGCTTCCAGGGAGCATATTATGCACATGTCATGCTGTACTTACCCTATTGTAGCAGCTATCACGGTTCATTTAAATTGCCAATTTACCGATGTAGACATGGCTATATGCTCCAAGAATGGCATACCGGCTGGTTTAGTAGATTGAATTATTAGCTCCAAACATTACTCCTACCTGTGTCCGTGTATCTTTGTCATGTGACTTATCCCCCTTGACTTTGTGCTTGGCCCTGTACTCACTTTGAGTAATGGAACATTTGTGGACCTTATGCAAGCTTAAGTTTAAATGTCCTTGCACCATTTGGTTTGCCCTCTTTTGTAACTCTCATTACTAAGATCTTGTCCTGTATCCAGGACTATCGTGTTTGGCCCTTCATGCTGGGTTTCCAAATAAACACGTGTGAGTAATAAATGCTGATACTTGTAATTGTTACATAGCAATATATGAATTATACATCTAACATAAAGCAGACACTGGATGTTGGTGTGGTGAGTGAACACATGCAGGCTTGTATGTAGGTAGATCCCTCTCCCGCAGAGGGCAGTCATCAATATTATCAACTCAACTAAGAGGAAGATTCTTATTTGGTGCAGTTTCTCTAATTCCAAGAGCAGTGGAGAAGTCTAATACCAGGGCAGTGAGCATGAGCATCTGAACAACCCTTCCTTTTATGCTGGCCCTGACGCATCCTAACAGGCCAAGAAACTTGGAAGTGCCTCCCTGGAGGCAGCTGGGAGAGTGATGACAGATCGGGCTACGTGGGTGATTTATTTATACTCTTCTATTGTCTATGATGGATATGTTTATTTAAAATTGGAAATAACTGCTATTATTAAAGCATTGAATAAAACTAAAATTAAGAATTAAAAATTTATATATTCTTCAACATCCTGTCAGTCAAAGAAAATTACAGGTGGGTATTAAATTGTCAGATAAAAGAAAAACTTTCAGAGCAAAGGAAAGAAATGAATATTTATAATCTCCAAGCATTGCGTGTATATTTTCTCTAATTCTACCATTTGGCTACTTTTTAAAGTGCCCTAAAATTTGCTTTTTTGAAATTTTTTTTTGCTTTCCAATTCTATCTCATTATCGCCCATGAAGTCCCATCTTTAATTTTTTTAACAATAAAATATTAGGAGAAAATTGATCATCATTTAATCTATTTATTTTTATTTATTTATTTTTGAGATGGGGTCTTGCTCTGTCATCCAGGCTGGAGTGCAATGGCACAATCACGGCTCACTGCAGCCTCTACCTCTGGAGCTCAAGTGATCCTCCCTCCTCAGCCTTCCGGGTAGCTGGGACTACGGGTATGCGCCACCACACCTGGCTGAGTTTTTAAAATTTGTATAGAGATGGGGTCTCACTGTGTTGCTGAGGCTGGTCTCAAACTCCTAGGCTCAAGCAATCCTCCCACCTCAGCCTCCCAACGTGCTGGGATTATAGGTGGGAGCAATAATCATTTAACCTAAAATTCTCTCAGGTAAGTAGGTATGGGAACATTTTTTAAAAATAACAATAATATTAAAATAATAATATAATCTAAAACCTTCTTTTCACAAATATATCTCAGGCCCAAATTTTCATCCATCCATCCATACATTCATCAATTCATTCACTCAACTATCACACATTTATTTATTTATTTATTTTGAGACAGAATCTCACTCTGTCACCCAGGCTGGAGTGCATTGGCTCAGTCTCCACTCACTGCAGCCTCTGCCTCCCAGGTTCAAGTGATTCTCCTGCCTCAGCCTCCCAAGTAACTGAGACTACAGGTGTAAGCTACCACACTTGGCTAATTTTTTGTATTTGTAGTAGAGACAGGGTTTCACCACGTTAGCCAGGATGGTCTTGATCTCCTGACCTCGTGATCTGCCCACCTCTGCCTCCCAAAGTGCTGGGATTACAGGCATGAGCCACCACACCCAGCCCATCAAACATTTATTAACAGCCCATTCTGGGTGACATATTATGTTAGGTTGGACTGTGAGGGTATAAATACAGGACAAATGAGAAGGGCTCCTTTTGTCAAGGAGAACACACTCGAAGATACTAGAAATAAAATAGAAACTTCTATGCTAATTACTATTACAGAGAATTACCAGATTTTTGAAAGCTCAACTAATAAAGCAACTACTCTTTTCTGGATATATCGGGAAAGTGTCTGCCTTGGATATGGGATCTTAGAAAAAGAAGAGTAAGTATGGAGAAATGAGGTCATCTCCAACAGAGGGACCATGTGATAGTATGGACTGCATATTTCTGTCTCCCCCAAAATTCTTAGATTGAAACCCTAACCCCCCATGTGATAGTATTTGGAGGTAGAGCCTTTGTGAAATAATTAGGTTTAGAAGAGGACATGAGAGTGGAGCCCTCATAATAGGATTAGTGTACTTATAGGAAGAAAAAGAGACTAGAGCTTTCTGCCATGCCAGGCTACAGAGAAAGGTGCCATCTACAAACCAGAAAGTGGACCCTCACCAAGAACCAAATCTGCAGGCACCTTGATCTTAGACTTCCCAGCCTCCAGAGCTATGAGAAATAAAGGTTTGTTGTTTAAGCCATCCAGTCTTTGCTATTTTTCTTATAGCAGCCTGAACTAAGACAGCCTGGCAAACACAGGAAAGGAAGCTACAAAAGGGCACAATGAGCTGGGTGCAGTGGCTCACGCCTGTAATCTCAGCACTTTAGGAGGCCGAGGCAGGTAGATCACTTGAGGTCAAGGAGTTCGAAACCAGCCTGGCCAACGTGGTAAAACTCCATCTCTACAGAAAATACAAATATTAGCTAGGTGTGGTGGTGGAAGCCTGTAATCCCAGCTACTCAGGAGACTGAGGCAGGAGAATCGCTTCAGCCAAGGAGGTGGAGGTTGCAGTGAGCCGAGATTGCTCCACCGCACACCAGCCTGGGCTACAGATTGAGACTCCATCTCCAAAAAAAGAGGCACCAATGCCTGTGTGCTGAGTGACTAATTGTGTTGAGCCATAGAGGAAAGATGTAGGCACAAGTGACTTGTCCAGGATCAGGGATGACACACTTCTTTTTCTTGATAGCTATTCTGTCCTCTCCCAGACATGTTTTTTTTTTTTTTTTTTTTTTTTTTTTTTTTTTTTTTTTAACACTGCTGTCACCCAGGCAGGAGTGCAGTAGTGCAGAGGTGGCTCATTGCAGCCTGAACCACCTGGGCTCAAATCTCCCACCTTAGGCTCTGAAAGAGCTGGGACCACAGGCATGTGCCACTATGCCTGGCTATTTTTTTTTTTTTTTTTATGTTTCATATAGGTAGGGTCTCCCTATGTTACCCAGGCCAGTCCTGAACTCCTGGCCTCAAATGATCTTCCTGCCTTGGCCTCCTAAAGTGCTGAGATTACAGGCATGAGCCGCCTCACCTGGTCCCTCTCCCAAACTTTCTTTTGAGGTTAAATAATGTAAAAAGGAAGAGTGTGTAGAAAAGTAATAGCCAATGTAAAAAAAAAGTTTAAGGCCGGGCGCGGTGGCTCACGCTTGTAATCCCAGCACTTTGGGAGGCCAAGGCGGGCGGATCACGAGGTCAGGAGATCGAGACCACAGTGAAACCCCGTCTCTACTAAAAATACAAAAAAAAAAAAAATTAGCCGGGCGTGGTGGCGGGCGCCTGTAGTCCCAGCTACTCAGAGAGGCTGAGGCAGGAGAATGGCGTGAACCCAGGAGGCGGAGCTTGCAGTGAGCCGAGATTGCGCCACTGCACTCCAGCCTGGGCGACAGAGTGAGACTCTGTCTCAAAAAAAAAAAAAAAAAAAAGTTTAAAACAAAAATTATCCATATCTCACTACTTAGAGGTAACCATTACATATATTTTGACAACAAATACCCTTCCAGATTTCTGCATTTGCTATGTGAGATGTTAGTTGAGGTGGGACAGAGGAAGGGGTTAAGGGAGGAGGCAAGGAAAGAAGGGTTCAGACTGCAATTTATCTTGCAATCCGTTTTCCCATTTAGTAATACATAATCAACATCTCTGCATGTTTTCAAGTATATAAAGCTACTTAGATCACTACTTATTCATGTATTACAGGGATTCTATATTTTCTCTATTATAAACTACATGTTGTTGAACTTCTTCCAAACTACATCTATTCATACAGCAATCACCTACTTTGTAAAAATTCCTAAACTTAAATATCTGGTTCAAAACAAGTGTGCAAAATTTTGTACAGATTTTATTTACCATAGAACTATGGCTACAAATTAAATGAAAATAATAGTAATAAATTATAATAATATAGGAGTCACCTCACAGATGTTTCCAGTCACAAAGTAAGGCTTTTCCTGCTTTGTACTTAAGTTGAAATCCCCCCAAAGTGCATAAAGGCGGATACATCCTTTCTAGGGTCCTCTTTTCACCCTGTAGATGAACCCTGACGTGGCCAACTGATCTCCCGACAGTAGTACAGTCTAGATGTCTTTTATTAAAATAATAGATAATAGAGTAATCCACAAACTAGGACCTTACACACATACACACAGAGCAAAAGCTCCTGAGGTGCAGAGCCTACAGGAAACCTCAGCAAAAGCTCTGATGGCTCCTATCGATGAGCACCTTTAGGAGGGGCTGCTATTGTCTTAAGTCAGAACAGATAGTTTGTGCCTCTCCGTTTTGAAGTGCTCCAGATTTCCCTTCCCTGTCTTGGTCTCTCAGAACCTAATGTCCGTGCTGGACTAGCATAGTCAGTCTTTGGTTATGTGTCGGTATTTTCTATTTAAAGTATTCTAGGCTAGGTGCAGTGGCTCACACCTGTAATCCCAGCACTTTAGGAGGCCGAAGTGGGTGGATCACGAGGTCAGGAGTTAGAGACCAGCCTGACCAACATGGTAAAACCCCATCTTTACTAAAGATACAAAAAATTAGCTGGGCGTGGTGGCGCATGCCTGTAATCCCAGCTACTCAGGAGGCTGAGGCAGGAGAATCGCTTGAACACGGGAGATAGAGGTTGCAGTGAGCTGAGATCACACAATTGCACTCCAGCCTGGGAAACAGGGCGAGACTCCATCTCAAAAAAAACAAAAAACAAAAAAAAAAACTAGCCGGGGTGGCAGCGGGTGCCTGTAATCCCAGCTACTCAGAAGGCTGAGGCAGGAGAATCACTGAACCCAGGAGGCAGAGGTTGCAGTGAGCTGAGATCGCACCACTGCACTCCAACCTGGGTGACAGAGGGAGACTCCGTCTAAAAAACTAAAATAAAATAAGATACTCTAAAGTAAATTATTTAAACAATTCTCATCTTAAGCAAGCAGTTTATTCAGCATGAGGTTCAAAGTAAATAACTTCAAATCAGATGGTCATGAATATAACTTCTTCAGTCATTCAAAACACTCAGACAAACAAGACGGATAACACCGAAATGAAATACAGACAATGCAGTGGATTTTCAACAAAAACTATAAAAAGGACTGAACAAAGAGACAAACAATGAATGTGGGCTTGCCTAGGAAATACAGTAGAAATGTCAAAAAAAGTTAAATGAATGAGAGGGGTACTACAATCCTCCACCCCAGGAAACCACAGCAAGGTGCTGTGGATCCTCTCTGAAGCCTGACGTTCAAGTGGTTCATATTTTAGGTACCCTGGACACTTGCTCATAGGTCCTGCAAGAGGTTACAGCAGCTGTTCCCTCCCACAGGGCAAAGCCAGAGCTCACAGCCACCTAGGCCTCCCCATGACAGTGGAGTTGCTCCCTGGGACAAAGACCAGAATGGGAGGAGGAGGGAGAGATAAAAGGCTCAGATTTGCATAATGTGTCCTACAAATACCTAATCTTTATGCAAGAGGTGAGGAGGGCATAAAAGAGCCATTAGAGAGTCCAACACTAGCTGTGAGGCCAATGGGCCCTTGGAACTTCAGCACCATAGTTTAGACTCCTCTCCTCCTCCTCACTCAGTCACTGCCCAGGTTTATGGAGATTTCAGATCAGCCTTTAGAATGATTCTTCTGCCTTCTTTTGGGAGAAAGTGGGTCTAGGAAAAATAGAATGCAAATATTTTTCCAATCCATAGGGAACAATAGGAGGTATACTAGACGAAGAGTTTATGGTCAAATATTTTTTCAAAAAAAAAAATCTCTCTATGATGTAATTCTGATTGATAATAGCAAAGAAAACAAGCTCTTTATTTTATATAAAATTTTTTTTTTTTTTTTTTTTTTTGAGACGGAGTCTCACTCTGTTACCCAGGCTGGAGTGCAATGGCACGATCGTGGCTCACTGCAACCTCCACCTCCTGGGTTCAAGTGATTCTCCTGCCTCAACCTCCTGAGTAGCTGGGATTACAGGCGCCTGCCACAACACCCAGCTAATTTTTGTATTTTTAGTAGAGACGGGGTTTCACCATGTTGGTCAAGCTGGTCTCAAACTCCTGAACTTGTGATCCGCCCGCCTCGGCCTCCCAAAGTGCTGGGATTACAGGCATGAGCCACCGCACCCAGCCTAAAAAGTTTTTCAAAACAATGCAAGTTTACTACATTAAATCTGGTCTTTTTTTTTTTTTTTTTTTTTTTATGATGTGGTCTTGCTCTGTCATTCAGGCTGGCTGGAGTGCAGTGGCACAATCCCTGCTCATTGCAGCCTTGACCTCCCAGGTTCAAGCTATCGTCCCACCTCAATCTCCCAAGTGGCTGGGAACATAGGTGTGTGCCACCACACTTGGCTGATTTTTATTTTATTTTCTGTACAGCCTGGATCTCCCTGTGTTGCCCAGGCTGGTCTCGAACTTCTGGGCTCAAGCTATCCTTCCTCCTCAGCCTCCCAAAATGCTGGAATTACAGGCGTGAGCCACCATGTCTGACCTAGAAGTATTTTTTTCAAGGAGCATATTTAACTACCCCGTAAAGATCAAATAGTTCAGAAGTTAGATGTTACAATTTTAGTCTCTTTTCCTTCTTCTTCTTCTTTTTTTTTTTTTGAGACACAGTCTCACTCTGTCACCCAGGCTGGAGTGCAGTGGCGCAATCTTGGCTCATTGCAATCTCTGCCTCCTGGGGGGTCAAGCAATTCTCCTGCCTCAGCCTCCCAAGCAGCTGGGAGTACAGGCATCTGCCACCACGCCTGCTAATTTTTGTATTTTTAGTAGAGACGGGGTTTCTCCATGTTGGCCAGGCTGGTCTCGAACTCCTGAGCTCAAGTGATTTGCCCTGCCTCAGCCTCCCAAAGTGCTGGGATTACAGGCGTGAACCACCGCGCCTGGCTGTTCTTTCACATATTTTCTCCATAGTTCAGATCACAGTGTATACAAATTTTTTTCCTGCTAGTTTCTTTCACATTACTGCAATCTATCTCTTTTAAAAAAGTATATTGTGGCCGGGCGCGGTGGCTCACGCCTGTAATCCCAGTGCTTTGGGAGGCCGAGGTGGGCGGATCACGAGGTCAGGAGATCGAGACCATCCTGGATACCACGGTGAAATCCCGTCTCTACTAAAAAAAAAAAATACAAAAAATAGCCGGGCGTGGTGGCAGGCGCCTGTAGTCCCAGCTATTCGGGAGGCTGAGGCAGAATGGCGTGAACCCGGGAGGCGGAGTTTGCAGTGAGCTGAGATCGCGCCACTGCACTCCAGCCTGGGTGACACAGCGAGACTCCGTCTCAAAAAAAAAAAAAGTATATTGTGCAGCTATTTCAGCCAGCCACGGTGGTTCATGCCTGTAATTCCAGCACTTTGGGAGGCAGAGGCGGCTGACCACTTGGGGCCAACGAGTTTGAGACCAGCCTGGGCAACGTGGTGAAACCCCATCTCTACTAAAACTGCAAAAAAATAATTATCCGGGCGTGAGGGCGGCTGTAATCCCAGCTCCTCAGGAGGCTGAGGCAGGAAAATCGCTTGACCGCGGGAGGCGGAGGTTGCCCTGAGCCGAGATAGTGCCACTGCACTCCAGCCTGGGCGACAGAGTGCGTGAGGCTCCGCCTCAAAAAAAAAAACCAAACCAAAACAACAACGAGAAACAACAAAAAAAGTATATTATGCAGCTATTAAATGAAAAGTACAGAACTTTTCAGTTTCCAGGCATTTAAAATTATTTCTGGCCGGGCCTGGTGGCTCACGCCTGTAATCCCAGCACTTTGGGAGGCCGAGGTAGGCGCATCACCTGAGATCAGGAGTTTGAGACCAGCCTGACCAAAATGGAGATACCCTGTCTCTATTAAAACAACAACAACAACAAATTATTTCTACTTTACATTTACATTAGTACAACCAAAGTATTGATGAATTATCTTACATACTCAATTTTGGATATATACATAAACATTCATTCTGTAAATTTTTATTGGATATGTTTAAAGCATCCTATGAGGCCGGCAGTGGCTCACGCCTGTAATCCCAGCACTTTGGGAAGCCAAGGCAGGTGGATCACCTGAAGTCAGGAGTTTGAGACCAGCCTGGCCAACATGGTGAAACCCCATCTCTACTAAAAATACAAAAAATTAGCCGGGCATGGTGGCAGGTGCCTGCAGTCCCAGCTACTTGGGAGGCTGAGGCAGGAGAACTGCTTGAACCCTGGAGGTGGAGGTTGCAGTGAGCTGAGATTGTGCCATTGAACTCCAGCCTGGGCAAGACAGTGAGACTCTGTCTCAAAAAACAAACAAACAAACAAAAAGCATCCTATGAAAAAAATGAAATTATTACCTTTTTATTCATATATTTAAATAACTTCCAAAAAGGCTTATGCCAATTGAAACTCCTTTTAATACACCCTCACTGACAGTAAACATTACAATTTATATAATATTCATCAGTATGCTACCACTGCTTTAATTTCCATTTTTGTTTTTGCTATGGAGACTAAATATTTTGCATTTATTTACTAATCAGCTATATTTATTCTTTGTGAAATGGACAGAGATTTTTTCTTTACAACAATTTTATAATAGTGCATTACAGATTTTTCTTGGTAATCTTTTTTTTTTTGAGATGGAGTCTGGCCCTGTCGCCCAGGCTGGAGTGCAATGGCGCGATCTCAGCTCACTGCAACCTCCACCTGCTGGATTCAAATAATTCTCCTGCCTCAGCCTCCCAAGTAGCTGGGATTACAGGCGCCCACCACCATCATGCCCAGCTAATTTTTGTATTTTTAGCAGACACGGGGTTTCACCACGTTGGCCAGGCTGGTCTCAAACTCCCGACCTTGTGATCTGCCCACCTTGGCCTCCCAAAGTGCTGGAATTACAGGTGTGAGCCAACACACCTGGCCCCCAATTTTTCTTAGTAATCTTCGGAAACACTTCAGAAATATTTTTAATTATCCCTTTCATAATCTCAGGCTATAATTTTCCTGTTTATATGCCATAAAATGTGAACATGTTACACCGTCAAATAAAAAAAGCAAGGTGCAGAAGACTGTGCATAATATAGATCAGTTATTTTAAAAAAAGAAAAGAAAAAAGAAACTATCTGAAAGGCTAAAAAAAGAATCTGAGTTGTTACTTTTTTGATGTTTGAAGAATGTGAATATATTATATACTCAATGTTTTAAAATAAAAGAACTTTAAAAAGAATCCTCTCAAAATGGTGTCAGCCACAACGGCACACCAGAGAGTGGGAAGGTAACACAATGACCATGAACTGCTGCCTTCCTTGTATCATAAAATCTTCTAATGTTCCGTTTTCCCTGTGGTAACCTCCAAGATGGCCTCCGGTGATTCCCCACCTCTGGTATTCCTATCTGTATATGGTCCATTCCCACATAGCATCAGGGTTGCTCTGCGTGACCAACAGTATACAACAGAGTGAAGTTATTTTACCTCCAAGGCTGTTATAAAAAACATCAATGCCTTCTTTGTTCTCTCTTGGATCACTCATTCTGTAAGAAGCCAGCTGACATGTCATGAGGACCATATGACAAGGAACAGAGGGAGGCCTCCTGCCAATACCCAAGTGAGTTGGAAAGCCCTAGTCAAGCCTTTCAGATGATATAGCCCCAGTCAATATCTTAACTGCAACCTCATGAAAGAAGCTGAGACAGCACCACTCAGTTAAGTGACCCCAAATTCCTGACCCTCGGAAATCATGAGATAACAAATGGTGGTTGTTTTAGTTGGTAAGTTTGCAGCAATATATTATACAGCAATAGGTAACTAATACAGATTTTAGTACCTGGAAGGGAGGTGCTGGTGTAATACCTAAAATGTAGGAGTGGCTTTGAAACTGGGCAGTGGGCAGAAGCTAAAAAAACTTCAAGGAAATTGTTAGTGCAAGCCTTAGTAGAAAACTGGACTCTGAGAAGGCTCTGGTGTAGCTTAAAATGAAGTGAGGAACATGTTACTAGAAAATTGAGCATGTTACTAGAAAAGGGGTTACACAGTTACGTAGTGGCAGAAAGTTTAGTGACTATCACCTAGTCAGGTGAAAGTAGAAAATGTACCTGAGTCATCTAATTGAGATTTCCAGCCAGAATGCTGAAAGTGCTGACTGGTTTCTTCTTGCTGCTTATAGTAAAATCTGAGGGGACAGAAACAAGCTAAGGGAAGAAGTGTTAAACAAAAAAGAGCCAAGAGCCAGTACCTGCTGGTTTTGAAAATTCCCAGTCTTTCCGGATGGCAAAAGATGCTAAAATTAACTGCTCCCAAGCAAAGGTTATAATATCCAGGGCACTAAAGAAAGGTGCAGAAATATGAAAGATGAGGGTAAAAATCCTTTTTACTTTTTCTTTGAGACAGAGTTTCACCCAGGCTGGAGTGCAATGGCTCGATCTCGGCTCACAGCAACCTCTGCCTCCTAGGTTCAAGTGATTCTCCTGCCTCAGCCTCCTGAGTAGCTGGAGTTACAGGTGCAGGCCACCATGCCCAGCAATTTTTTTTTTTTTTTTTTTTTTTTAAGTAGAGATGGGGTTTCATCATGTTGGCCAGGCTGGTCTTGAACTCCTGACCTCAGGTGATCCACCAGCCTTGGATTACAAGTGTGAGCCACTGCACCCAGTCAGAGGGTAAAATCCTTCAATGCTCTGAAAGATCAAAAATGATGCTTCAGAGTACAGTAGTCTCCTTTATCCATGGTTTTACTTTCCACGGTTTGTTACCCACAGTCAATTGTGGTCCAAAAATATTAAACGGAAAATTCCAGAAATAAACAATTCATAGGTTTTAGTTTATTTATTTATTTATTTAATGACAGGGTCTTGCTCTGTCCCTCAGGCTGGAGTGCAGTGGCGTGATCTCGGTTCGCTGCAACCTCTGCTCCTCGGGCTCAAGCAATCCTCCCACCTCAGCGTATTGAGTAGCTGGGATTACAAGTGCCCACCACCACACACAACTAACTTTTGTATTTAAGTAGAGATGGGGTTTCACCATGCTGGCCAGGCTGTTCTCAAACTCCTGACCTCAAATGATCTATCTGCCTCGGCCTCCCAAAGTGCTGGGATTAGAGGCGTGAGCCACCGCACTCAGTCAACAATTCTTAGGTTCTAAATTGCATGCCATTCTGGTTAGTGTGATGAAATCTAGTGCAGTGGCACTGAGTTCCATTCAGGACATAAATCATCCCATTGACCAGCATCTCTATGCTGTGTATGCTATGCTCTTGTGGTGTTATAATATACATTGGTTTTGTCCACGGTTCATAACTCCCATGGCCCTTGTTACAGTCTTTTGTTATAACGTTCAGTGTTAGGCCTCAGAGGCAGGCTTCTGACCGTCTGCCATCCTTTTACCTGCCCCAAGGCAGGACTCTGATCTTTCTGATTGTGGGTTCTAAGACCCTCCCAAGAGAGAATCCTGCCCTATACTCTAGTGGGAGAGAATGCTTAAGTCATGAAGCTTCCATAAAAACCCAAGAAGACTGGGTTCAGGGAGCTTCCAGTTAGCTGAACACTTACTTGGAGGTTCCTAGAGGTTGGCGCACTCAGGGAAGCCATGGAAGCTCCATACCCCTTTCCACACACCTTGCCCTGTGTGTCTTTTCATCTGTATCTTTTGTAATATCCTTTATAATAAACCAGTAAACGTGTTTCCTCAAGTTCTGCGAGCTACTGCAGCAAATTAATGAAACCCAAAGAGGGGGTTGTGAGAACCCCAATTTGAAGTCAGTCAGAAGTTCAGGATACCCAGACTTGCGACGGGTGTCTGGGGGTATGGGGGCAGTCTTGAGGACCGAGACCCTAACCTGTAGGATCTGACACTAAGCTGTTCCAGGATTCCTGACACTCAGAGACTATGTGAGTTAATGTTTAAGCTGTTAGTTTTGTGGTAACCTGTTATGCAGCAACAGATAACACATTCCCTTCCGTTTGCAAAGCACACAATCCCACCCATCAAAAAACATGGAAAAATGGTACTAAGGTTTCGATGTGTATGTTCCTACACACCCATACACACATCCCTCAGACAGCTGTTCTGTCATTTCTGACATTGTGTCTCTTTCTACTGTTTTGGATTCTATCAATCCCTGGATAGGATCAAAGAATAACCCCATCCCATTCACATCCGAAGTTCTTCTAAGCCATTAGCCCACATACATGATTACAGGGGAAGACACAAATGAGTCTAAGTTATAACTAGAGCAGGGTTCAGCAAACTTTTTTCTATAAAGTGTCAGGTAGTAAATATTTTAGGCTTTGCTGGGTGTATATGGGTCTCTGGCTCTAACAATGTTTTGAAAATTTAAACTTAGCCTAAAAGCCACAGTTTGCCAATGCTTGCCCTAAAGCTAAGAAAGACTTGCGTCTTAGTGGCAGTCTTCCACACATTGATAATTGTTCTCATTTCAATCTCATAACCAGGAAGGAAAGAGTCTAAGATGGCTAACCACTGAAATGGAATTTACTTTGTTTTATTTATATGATGAATGCTTTTAAAAGACAAAATAACTCACTTATATAACACTTGTTTTTTTGACAGTCTCGCTCCATTGCCCAGGTTGGAGTGCAGCAGGGTGATCTCGGCTAAGCCTCCACCTCCTGGGTTCAAGCGATTCTCCTGCCTCAGCCTCCCAAGTAGCTGGGATTATACACCACCATGCCCAGCTAGTTTTTCTATTTTTAGTAGAGACGGGGTTTCACCATGTTGGCCAGGCTGGTCTGGAACTCCTGGCCTCAAGTGATCCGCCTGCCTTGGCCTCCCAAAGTGTTGAGATTACAGGTGTGAGCCATCATACCTGGCCAGCATTTGAAAGAATAAAAATCACTATGGGATTAAGTAAACTCAATTGTATTTAGAATTTATCATTCTTTTCCATAGATGTTATCATGAATAATTACAATTGCAAAATACATGTAACTTTGTATGTTCCTTATTTTGCATTATAGCCAAATAAAATTGTGTACTGCAATAGCTTCTATAATCACTACTTTTGATAACTGAATACTGTCTGTAGTAGGTACATATTTAATAATTTGACTTTCAGTTTGGTTTCCAAGTTTTGTTTTTTGTTTTTGAGGCAGCATCTCTTGTCATCTAGTGGTACAATCATAACTCACTGCAGACCTCCTGGACTCAAGCCCTCCCGCCCCATCCTCTCAAGTAGCTGGTCAGACACGTCTTTATTATTATTTTTTTTTGAGACGCAGTTTCACTCTTGTTGCCCAGACTGGATGGAGTGCAATGGCGCAATCTCGGCTCACTGCAACCTCCACCTCCCAGGTTCAAGTGATTCTCCTGCCTCAGCCTCCCGAGTAGCTGGGATTACAGGTGCCCGCCACTACGCCCGGCTAATTTTTATATTTTTAGTAGAGACGGGTTTTCACCATTTTGGCCAGGCTCGAACTCTTGACCACATATGATCCACCCACCTCTGCCTCCCAAAGTGCTGGGATTACAGACATGAGCCACCACACCCAGCTGGTTTGAATCCTTTGTTAAAGAAAATAAAAAAATAGGTCAGGCATAGTGGCGCACACTTGCAATCCCAACACTTTGGGAGGCCAGGGCAGGAGGACTGATTAAGCCCAGGAGTACGAGACCAGCCTGGGCAACATAGCAGAACCCTTTCTCTACCAAAAAACAAACAAACAAACAAAAAACAAACAAACAAAAAAAACTCACAAACAACAATGCTAAAGAAAGCGAACGAGATATAATGAATAAAAACAAAAATAGATAAAACAAAACTAAACCAAATAGGGGGGTTGCTTCTTGGAAAAAGTAAATCAGAAACATTGATAAAACCAGGACGAATTAATGACAGGAAGAGGAAACACACTTTAATATTAGAAATGAGAAAGGAAGTGGGATTTCAAATAGTTAAAACCATATCCTACCCCAAATAGAACTACTTTTGCTTCAGGAAAGGAAGGTTTCTAACAAGAAAGCTGTAAGTGCAACCAAGTAAAAACTTGGGTTAGTAAAGAAAATGATTGTCTTAATAGATGTTGTAAATTACAAAACTAAATAATTCTCTTTAAATATTCTAAAAAATAGAAATCGATTTTTTTTTTTGAGACAGCTTCGCTTGTTTCCCAGGCTGGATGCAACCTCCGCCTCCCAGGTACAAGTGATTCTCCTGTCTCAGCCTCCCAAGTAGCTCGGATAACAGGCATGCGCCACCACACCCGGCTAATTTTTTTGTATTTAGTAGATAGGGGGTTTCACCACGTTAGGCTGGTTGCAAACTCCTGACCTCAGGTGATCCACCCACTTTGGCCTCCCAAAGTGCTGAGATTACAGGCATGCGCCACCACACCTGGCCCCAAAAATGGAAACAGAAATTATTTAAGCAATATATTTATTACCTTTAAGGGCAAAGCATTTCTCATTAAAGCCAAGAACAAAGAAGCCCATTAACTCCATCTTAAATATTGTTTAGAAGTTCTGGCTGTAGCAATAAGGCTAAAAATGAACACAAGTGGCACAAAGGCAAAGATTATACAGTGGTACTCAATAAAAATTACAAACTAAAAATAGGCCAGGCATGGTGGCTCACTCCTGTAATCCCAGCACTTTGGGAGACCAACGTGGGCGGATCACTTGAGGCCAGGAGTTCGAGACCAGCCTGGCCAACATGATGAAACCTCGTCTCTACGAAAAGTACAAAAATTAGCTGGGCATGGTGGCAAACGCCCGTAGTACCAGCTGCTCGGAAGAATCACTTGAACTCAGGGGGTGGACATTGCAGTGACCTGGGATCGTGCCACTATACTCCAGCCTGGGTCACAGAGCAAGACTCTGTCTCAAAAAACAAAACAAACATCCCATTTTACTTATGGTGGAAAGACAATACAGCAACAATACAGCAACAGCATTTTTTTCACAAAACATTTTATTACTATAATTGATATTTTACTTATAATTTTTGGCAACATTAATAAAATAATAAATTTCATCTGAAAGAACAAGCGAGCAAAATAGACAAGGAAATTCACTAAGGGTAATAACAAAATACTAATCTTGACATATTCAATATATTTGTAAACAAAACAAAGTGACATTGCCTTAAAAATATATAGAGGTATCAATAGAAAAACAGAGAAAGCTCCTGAAAGAACGCACTATATTAATTTTCATTTGGTTGCAGGCACAGAAATTGACTCAAGCTAGCTCAACTCTAAGACAGAAGCAAAGCCCTTGATGATGATCGCTTTCCAGCTTTTTCATGAAAACCTAGGAAATTTAAATACTTTGAAGAGGAAGAGTGGGGAGAGAGTAAAGTGCCTTTAAGAGGAAAAGTAAAAGTTTTGTTTTTTTTTTTAAGGGAGATCTCATTGTCAGTGGCATTTTAAGAGCCTTGAAGCTCAATGAACCAAAGGAAGTGTCAAACAATTGAGGTAGCAAGCCATGCAGGCCTAGGGGAAGGGCATTCTAAGAAAGATAATAGCATGTGCAAAGTCTTTGGATTGGGAAGAATGTGATTTGCTTAAGGAATAGCAAGGCCAGTGTGTCAAAATAGTGCATCATTGGGGAAAACAGTGGAGAAGCATGACACAGAATGAAAAAGAGAGGAAGGAGGTAGGCAGGGGCCAGATCACTGGAATCTATAGTTGGCAATTAATGACCATATGTACTCCTTAAGAGCATGCTTTAATGAAACAGCAAACAACAACAGTGTTGATAATACCAACCACTCAACATACAACTAAAACATTTCATATTTTTACCACAGAAACAGAATACGGGAGGTAAGTATGAAAAGTCTGTAGATCTATTTATACACAGTAGGAGTATCTACCTGAGACAAGAAAATCTGGCACACACATACCCACTTGCACACACATACCCTTTCTTCAACTAAAGAAAGGATTCAGGCTGTAATTTTAGCAAAGTGTCTTAACCCAAGCAAAGTAACTGAAAAGACCTAGTATAGTGTTCAAGGTGCAAATCAATCAAATGAGTGTCAGGCAAATAAATACAACAGAATCTACGGATCTACAGTCAGAAAATTTTCTATAATGTAGATAATATACTCACAACTTCTTTGTTATCTGTACTGCCTTCTACTCTAAGAGGGATGCTAAGCTCTTAATTATCTCTTCCCAGATTTTTGTGAAAGCTTAGGAAACTTAACTAGATTGAGGAGGGAAGAAAGGAGTGGGGAGAGATAAGGTACCTTTAAAAAGAAATCAAGGAAAAAGGGAGATATTTCTCCAGACCTATGTCTACAGCCAAGATGGCAGATTCCTTGACTGGTGAAGATAGGCTGCTGGGCACCTTGGTTGGGGGTGGAGGAACAAAGGATGGCACCAGAACACAAGCAGGGAGACAACTCCGGGAGTCCACAGAGGCAGCCAAGGCTGCTGATGCTCAGGAACCAATACTCAAAAGGTACTCCAGAATACTGTGAAACAGCCCCTGGGGAGGGCAAGGGAAAAAGATTCACCCATAGTACAGATTAGATAGGATAGATCAGATGAAGGACATTAACTCTAAGTCTTAACACCTACTGAATTAGAGAGACATTTCTTGCACACTGGTGTGTGTCAGGTAAGACCCAAACAGCATTAGTGTCAATAAACTGGGAAACTATACATACAACAGAATAACTGCAAGCTGTAATACATTCATGTCCAAGGCAAGACATAAAGTTGCAAGCTTCACATGTTCAATTAGGGTAAGATATATATGCACAGAAAAATATAAAGCCATTATGGGCTTAAATTCAGCCAGTCACCCTGGGCTATTTTTGTCCACTGTACCTACTGTTCTTGGACAGTCCTCACTCCAGCTTAACAGTGGGAAAACTAAATTTAGCCCAGTCCAGGAACTGGACAGACACCACTTGTTTGGCCCTTTTCAGTTAAAACTATGGGTCCAGTATAGTTCAAATTATAGATATTAGGGCTTCTTCCCCTTGGGAAACTTGCTTTACAGCTGTGGCTGAGAGGAATATGGCCAGTTCATTCTCCACTAACGGCTAGCCAGAAGGGAGAGGAGAGGGAATGAATCAAATTCACCTTTAGATCACAGAACAGGAAGTCAGCTAGTACCAGGCACCATTCTATTAATTTTATTGCTATTTCATCTCAAACCAATGATACATGGCGGCTGTTTGATGTCTGCAGGGGCCCCTCACCAAAGAAAGCATGTTACTTTGAATGGTTTGGCTTCCTTTGATGTTTTCAGGTAGGTAAAGACACTCTGAAGCAGTGTTCCTTTTGACCTGGCCCCAAGACCAGAATGAATGTGTGCCTATCCTTCAACTAGAACAAAGAACCACTGCTCTCCCTCAACTAACCTCTGCCTTCTTGGTTTCTGCTCATGCAGCAGCTTCTCTTTCAATTCCACATCCTGGCTTTTTAGAATCTTTTCAGGTTATTTTATGCCAGCACAGCAGAGGCACTTCTGGGAATTCGGCAGCAAGTGCGCCAGGGCATAACAAAGCCATTCCAGTCTGACTAGAGTTAACCATGAAATGTTGAATGCATGAAAAAAGCTGTAAAGAAAACTAAGTATTTCAAAAATTCTATGAATTCTGTATATAGAAAAAAGAGCTTTCAAGCTTAGGAGTAACATGAAATACCAAAACAATAAATAGGTGCCAGGGGCAGTGGCTCACACATCCCAGCACTTGGGGAGGCTGAGGCAGGAGGCTCCCCTAAGGTCAGGAGTTCGAGATCAGCCTGGGCGACATAACGAGATTCCATCACTACAAAAAATTAAAATAAAAAAATTAGCTGGGTGTGGTGGCTGCGCCTGTAGTCCTAGCTACTCTCCAAAGGCTGAGGCAGAGGAATGCTCGAGCCCAGGAGTTCAAGGCTGCAGTGAGCTAGGATCACGCCACTGCACTCCAGCCTGGGTAACAGTGAGACCCTGTCTCTAAAGTAAAAAAAAAAAAAAAAAAAAAAAAAAAAAATTAAAATTAAAAAAATAAATTAATACCTTTTTCTCTCTCACACATACACACACAAACACCTTTTATGTGTTAAGCCAGATACAGTTAACATGAAAACCAGATGTTTTAAAATATATAACTCAAAATTCAGATCAAATAATATATATCCTAAATCTTGTTTAAAAAGTCATGTATAATCCACTAGTTTCACTATTTTTGGTGCTACTGAATAATGTATGGTTTGTATTTTTTGTTTTATGAGGTTTTTAAATTTGGTTTGAAATACTTGCTTTTTAGATTTACTGAAACTAGAATTAATGGGACTTTTTTGAAATTTTGCTTTTAGACCTAGGGAGTGACGGTTCAGAGTCAGATGTGCTCACAGTTATGGATGCTACGTCCACTGATCCTGGCTGAAGAGGTTCCAGCGACACTTGGATAGTAACTTTTGTTTCAGGAGGTAATCCTTCTAGTTGCTTAGGCTTCTTAAACATTTGATGACACTGGGTCTTGTGCTCCATTTTCTCCTTGAAAGTTAAAAACTGTAACCGGCACTTGGAACACTGGTGTGCACTCTTTCCCCAGTGGCCCCTATAATGACACATGTATGGTGTTGCTGTTTTGAAAATTTTGAGACAAAAGGGACAAAGCAAATTCTTTGTGTTTTCATGGCATGTTCTAAAATGTGTTTCTACATCAGCAAAGACCGACGATCTGTAATGGCAAACCTGGCACACATAGGGCATTTCGCCAGGCTTATGATGGTCCTTCATGTGTTGTAAGAGGACCTGATCTGTTTCAAATGACAACTCACAGATCTTACAGACAGCAGAGGGCTCCTGGGCAGTGTGGACATTTTCGATGTGACACTGTAGCTGGAAGGGAGTGGGAAACTGCCGGTGGCAGTGCTGGCAGGTGGTATGGTTTTCCCAGCTGTCGTTCCTCTGCTTCTCAAATTCCAAATGATGCTTCACGTGATTCATAAATTTAACATTTTTTAGAACTTTCACGCAGCTGAGGCATTTAAAGGTGGTGTGAGTCTTCTGTTCTGGCTGCACATCTCCTTTATGCTGTCCATAGTAAAAGTCACTAAGTAACACAATGGGATTTTCTTTCTTGGGATCAAAGGTCTTGTTTTGACTTGTTAGACTCAAAATGTCTGTTTTTGCCAATTCATTTTCCCTATCAAGATTTGTATTTATAGGCTTGAAATGGATATTGTCCTTTGGAAAAGCTGCTGGAAAAGGTGCTCCATTCTGAACATGGCTTAATGAGGTATGAATATTGTTTGAGGGTGTACTTTGCTGAGTATTCATTGTATGAAAGGTATCTGAAGGGGACGAAGCTGAAGAATTTCCTTCCATAATTCCATCCCTGAGTTTAGCCCTTTTGGGATTTATGCTGTTTACTTCGAAAGTAGAAAGTCGCTTTGATACATGAGGACTTTCATTTATACCTCCTACTGAAAGTGCTGCACTTACTGGATGATGCAATGAACCTGTGAATGTAATCAAAGGAGAAGGTAATTCTGAAGAGTTATTAGGCACAACTTGTGGTGAACTATTTCTATAATCAGGTTTAGACAAAGGCTCAATAATAATAGGACTATCTGTTGATCTCGATTCAAGTTGGGAAGCTGGCAGGACGGTCACTGCTTCTGATGTAAGGGTCTCATGACTTTTAGGCTGCAATTTGTTAGCAGTATCTTTTCTAAGGTGACCATACTTTTTTCTCCTTGACCATGAACCCGGGGTGACTCTGTTCAAAATGTTTGAAACGACTGGTTTTGAATTTGAAGTCACCCCAACAAAGATTAGCTCAGCATCTTCATTTACATGTTCCACACCAACAAAGATGAGCTCAGCATCTTCGTCATCTACTTGTTTGGTTTCTTTTATGTTCTTCTGTGGTTCAGGCTCTTTCTCTTCTTCACATGATTGTTCCATTTTCTAATTTTTTTATTCTTGAATGGTGTGGCCACAAGTCCCAATGCTTCCTTTATATAAACTGCCACCTAAGTACAAACATACATCAGTAAGTACAGGAAAATGCATTACCTTATTTAATTCTCCTCCAAAACATTGTTTTTATAAACATCACTATTTTACCAACAAGGACACTGAGACTGAAACAGCTTAAAACCTATGATAAAAGATCAGGTTCCTATGAATCTAGAATCATAACTTTGCTGTACTGATTGTGCTCTATTCCATTTTTTTTTTTTTTTAAACCTACCAGTAGCTAATCACTAGGCAAAATCATATGGAAAAGGACACACATTTTTACAAGGGCATCATTGTGCAGTGTTTAGAAACATGGGCTTTGGAGTTGAAGAGTAAGCTGGAATCCTTAGTCTGCCACACACCAGCTGCTTCCTCTTTAGCAAGTTTTTTACTTTAAAATGTATTTTCCTACCTTAAAGGCAAAAATTCTTATTTCTTAGACTTACAGTAATAGCTGGTTTTTTAAAAGCGCCACCTATTCAATGGCAGCTTGATTTGTAGTGGAAATGGAAGAAAATTACATTAAAGGTACATATCTCAATTGATTCATATATAGTAATCTCATAAACATTAATATAGAAAAGAGGTATTAAATTTATAGAGTTAGAGTACCTACACATAACCAACAAACAGCATAGCACAATGTCAAGTGCCAGGCAGATAATCTCATCCCAACTCATGGCCTTATAATCCATTCACTAATGCCTCCTAAATTTTCCCCTCCAGTTCTGACTTACCCACTGAACTTAAACACAACAGTGCTTCCTCCTCAATCTCTTCTCCACAGAGCAAGCAGATCGATTGTGTTAAACAAAGTCAGACTGTATCATTGTTCAGCTAAAAACCCTCCAATGGCTTTCTGATTAACTGAGAGTAAAAGACCAAGTATTACCAATGCCTAGAAGACTACACTACCAACCACACATACTGCTCCTACACTTAACTCATACTACTCTCCACTATCCACTTCACTGTAGCCACACTAACCTCCTTGCTATTTATTTATTTTAATTTTTTAAATTAAATTTTATTTTTTTGAGATGCAGTCCTGCTCTATCACCCAGGTATATATTTCAGTTCACTGCAACCTCCATCTTCCAGGTTCAAGTGATTCTCGTGCCTCAGCCTCCTGAGTAGCTGGGACTACAGGCACGCAGCACCACACCCAGCTAATTTTTGTATTTTCAGTAGAAATCAGGTTTCACCATGTTGACCAGGCTGGTCTCGAATTCCTTATCTCAGGTGATCCACGTGCCTTGGCCTCCCAAAGTGCTAGGATTATAGGCGTGAGCAACTGCACCTGGCCCTCCCTGCTACTTCTTGAACATACTAAGCTCTTTTCCTTGCTCAAAGCCCTTGTTCTTTCCAATATGAATGATCATTTGGGTATCTGCATGGCTAGCTCCTCACTGCCCTTAGGGCTCTATTCCAAGTATCCCTCTCGGTGAGGTTCTCAAATATTCCAGCCAACCTCTAACCCACATTCCTAATCTCTTTTCCCTTTTCTTTCATCCCCAAAGCCCTATCACCATTTAACATATTACAATCCTATTTATCTTGATTATTTTCTATTGTCCATCCAGTGGAACATAAAACTCAAAAGGGCAGGTATTGTATCTTTTGTTGACTGTTGTATACCCAGCACACAGGACAGGTGCTCAACAAATACAGAATTTGTTAAATGAATCAATAAATAGCGACTCTCCTTCATAAGATCCTTTATTTTTAAAGAAGACTATGCTCCATTAATTCCACATTTTCTATGAATTTACTCTGAGAACTTTATCCATTGGAAATTCCATAGGCCAATAAAAGACTTAAAGCTGCTAGCTTTTTACAAATATTTGACCACAACCAATAGTTTAAAAAAAGTTATATGGAGTCCAATTACACAAGCACATACACATAAATAATAACTACCTTTACTACACAGGCTGCATTCTAAAATTTTCTATTTCATTTTTCTTGTCTTTTTCTTTTTTTTTTTGAGACGGAGTCTAGCTCTGTCGCCCAGGCTGGAGTACAATGGTGCAATCTCAGCTCACTGCAACCTCTGCCTCCCAGGTTCAAGCAAGTCTCCTGACTCAGCCTCCAGGGTAGCTGGGATTACAGGCACATGCCACCACACCCAGCTAATTTTTGTATTTTTTAGTAGAGACAGGGTTTCACTGTGTTGGCCAGGCTGGTCTTGAACTCCTGACCTTGTGATTCACTAGCCTCGACCTCCCAAAGTGCTGGGATTACAAGCATGAGCCATGGATTACAAGCCTGAGCTGCGCCCGCCTCCTTTTTCTTAAATTAACCACTGACCCACAAAATCAGTTAAGCCTCATCACTAGGTCACTACTAGTTGTTTCAAAAACTGGTCTAATGCTAGCAAAATGTAGGCACTAGAAACCAAGGTTCAAAACTCACCAATTTCTAAAAACATATCAAGATTCACTGTATCCCATTGTGGACCCTTCAAATCAACATAATCCAAAGCATAAAAATTAAACTGATATCTAATACAAGCCATGCATATTGTTTCAATTTTAATTAGGATATCAGTATCTAATTTTGGAACATATAGACAATATTTATTCCTATAAATATGTGTATCACCTTGGAAGTGAATTTAAAAAGGAATACAATATTAAGCATTGTCAACTATATACAAACTGGTGTATCATGAATAGTGATTTACAACTTAATTAGTAGATATATAATGCCAGGAAAAACATAAGGCAGATATGAATACACTGCTCTCTGGAGTCAACTAAAATTGGTTTAGTCTGTCTATACACAACTTCAATCGCCTAACTCCAGGATGATGCCACCTAGCCCAGTGTTTCCTAAGCATTACTGACATTTGGGACTGGATAATTCTTTGCTGGGGGCTGTCGAGAGCACTGTAGGATGTTTAGCAGCATCTGTGATCTCTACCCACTAGAAACCAGCAGTAGTCCCCCAGGGTGGCAACTAAAAATGGCTCCAGGAATTACCAAATGTCCTGTGGGAAAACTCCTGCCCAAATCCAATCTTCTTCTCAGGATCACTTCCACATTTCCAGTAACTACCTTCTAGGTAATTCTAAATGTATTTTCTAACATCCTCTCTAAAGAAAATACCTGGCTGGGCACAGTGGCTCATGCCTGTAATCCCAGCACTTTGGGAGGCCAAGGCAGGTGGATCACAAGGTTAGGAGTTGGAGACCAGCTTGGCCAACACAGTGAAACCCTGTCTCTACTAAAAATACAAAAAATTAGCTGGGCGTGGTTGTGGACACCTGTAATCCCAGCTACTCAGGAGGCTGAGGCAGGAGAATCCCTTGAAGCCAGGAGGTGGAGGTTGCAGTAAGCTGAGATCACGTCACTGCACTCCAGCCCAGGTGACAGCGTGAGACTGCATCTCAAAAAAACAAAAGAAAATATTCTAATTCACAATCATTAATATTCTCCAATATCCTAAAAAATCAGACTATAATCTGACAACATGGCCATTAGATTTATCTGAAGATTAATTAGTTTATTATTATTATTATTTTTTCTTTTTCAAGACGGAGTCTTGCTCTGTCACCCAGGCTGAAGTGCAGTGGCACGATCATGGCTCACTGCAACCTCTGCTTCCCAGGTTCAAGTTATTCTCCTGCCTCAGCCTCCCGAGTAGCTGGGATTACAGGTGCGCCACCACGCCCAGCTAATTTTTGTATTTTTAGTAGAGACGGGGTTTCACCATGATGGCCGGGATGGTCTTCATCTCCTGACCTCATGATCTGCCCACCTTGGCCTCCCAAAGTGCTGGGATTACAGGTGTAAGCCACCATGCCTGGCCAATCTGAAGATTAATTTTTAAAGCCCCCAAAAGTTTATGATTTACTAAAGTTATATGGAGGGTTTGTAGACAGAGTTAGCATTAAGATGCCTAATTCCTGAATTCTGGTTTTGTGCTCTCTCTGCTAAAACTGACTTAGTGCACACCTATTTCTGATGATATTGCTGTTAACTGCTTAGTCTTCAAGAATTAAAGTGTCTCATTGGATTCATTTTTTCACTCTCTATTTTTTAAACCTGTTCAAACCTCCTCTACCTCCCAGAAAATGTCAAAGTACCTTATAAGCCATTTTAAAGAACTTTTAGAGCATCGCTTATTCTACCTTTCATGTCCATTCCTATTAATGGCCCCCAGCCCAGGCCGCAACTTCTAGGTTTAGGTCCACTGGTTACTTCATTTTTGTACACTTGTACTAGACCCTAAATTGTTCTGTCCTTTTTCTCTGTCCTTCAAATTATATAACACACCACCACAAGATGGATCTTAAAACACAACTGTAATTATATCACTCTTCTATTCCTAAGCATTAAATGATTCCTCCAATTCTAGAGAATATTTTAGGTATACATAATTTGGGTTACGCTATGGGCTGAACTGTGTTCCCGCCATCCCAAATTTGTATACTGAAGCTATAACCCCCAATGTGATGGTATATAGAGATGGGGCCTTTGGGTGATAATCAGGTTAAGATGTATTCATGAGGATAGGGCCCTCATGATGTGATTGGTGCCCTTATAAGAGGAGATACCACAGACCTTGCTTCCTCTTTCTGTCATGTGAGAACACAGCAAGAAGGCTGTCATCCACCAGCCCAGAAGAGAGCCTTCCCTAAGGAACCAAATTGTCTAGCATCTTGATCTTGAACTTCCCAGCCTAAAAATGTGAGAAATGAATTCCTGTTGTTAATAAACCATCGAATAAGCAAAGAAGAAAAACTTAAACTGGGTTCTAATAACACTGCTGGACTTCCTAACCAGTTGCTCTTGGTTAGATATTTGGCTGTTGTCCATACTGCTTAACCCTCCATCCAACCATCATTCAAGATGAAAAAGAGGAATAGAGCAAGGATCAGGAACAAAGCTAATAAGTTAATAAACAAATTCATTAAGAACAAGAGTAGTATTAGACCATGAGAGTTTTCTTCTCCTCTAGATGTCCACAGACCCTTCTCTACAAATGTCCACCAATGGATGAATGAATGCTTATTTTCCAGTTTGCCAGAATCTTGAGATACTGGGGTAGGGAGGTTAGACATGCAAAGACATATCAGATCTAATGGATTTGTCCTCAAAAGTCAATTCACACCCCCGTGATGGAGAAGCCAATAGGAGGGCTTCAATTCCAAAGAAAGCTGAGAGATCAGTGGATGATAACCCACCTTCTAGATTATTTCTGTGCATTCAAACAATGGCCCTTCTAGTAGATCACTGTTATAGCCACACACAAGTTTTTTTCAGGCATCAGTCCTACTTGAGTAACTTCTGTGATTAGATTTTAGGCCACCAGGACTCCTATGGTACCTATCCCCACCATCTTCCCTTGCCTATCACTTTCTTCACCCCACTGCTTCTTTCTCGAACTTGTCCCCCACCCCCACAAATAACTCTACACATTTGCTATCTTAGAATTGAATGCCCATTAAACAGAGATCCTTGCAGTAAATGGGAGTCTTATAGGATCCTTAAAACTACAGCAAACATTTGTATTCCATCTCAGGGCAACTAAATAAAACAAAAATAACTTTTTCATAAATATTTTTTAATAAATACTTTTTCAAAAGTAAGCTGAGGATGGTAGTGGAGTGTAAAATAGGGTTGAAACTAGCCTGAGAGGCCAGGTGCGGTGGCTCACGCCTGTAATCCCAGCAGGGGATTACACCTGGAGGCCAAGGTGGGTGGATCACTTGAGGTCAGGAGTTTGAGACCAGTGTGGACAACATGGGGAAACCCCATCTCTAATAAAAATACAAAAAGTTAACCAGGCATGGTGGCACACACCTATAGTCCCAGCTATTCAGGAGGCTGAGGCACAAGCATCTCCGGAGAAGTTGCAGTGAGTTGAGATTGTGCCACTGCACTCCATCCTGGGTGACACAGCGAGACTCCATCTTTAAAAAAAAAAAAAAAAAAAAAGGCCAGGCTCAGTGGCTCACACCTATAATCAGAGCACTTTGGGAGGCCGAGGTGGGTGGATAACCTGAGGTCAGGAGTTCGAGACCAGCCTGGCCAACATGGTGAAACTCCATCTCTACTAAAAATACAAAAATTCGCCAGGCATGGTGGTGGGCGCCTGTAATCCCAGCTACTTGGTAGGCTGAGGCAAGAGAATCAATTGAACCTGGGAGGCAGAGGTTGCAGTGAGCCAAGACTGTGCACAAGACTGTGCCATTGCACTCCAGAGCCTGGGCAACAAGAGCAAGACTCCGTCTCAATTAAAAAAAAAAAAAAAATCTAGCCTGAGAGTCTAGGAGGGGAGTAACTATTAAACCAAGGTCGTTCCTTATCAAAAGACATGACAATTTTCACAGACTAGACTGAGAGAAAAATGAAGAATTTACAGATCCGTACTACTATTTCCACTCTTGCTACCTCTCTGACCTTTTATCCCCTTCAAGTGCATGTCCAAATTTACCTTCTCCATAAGACTTACTCTGACTACACTATGTAAAATTACAATTCTCTTATACCTCCTCAACTTCTAAGCCTGCTCTATTATTTTTTTCCTAATTCTATAACATCATCTTCCATTTCACCAGAGAATTGGCATTTTTATTATACTTACTATCTTTCTTCCTCCACTGGACTATTTGTTAGTTCCTTCTGTTGAAACAGTTTGTTTTGTTTTTGTTGTTCATTTTTGTCTGTTATGTTTTCTGATTTCTCTCAAGTGCCTAAAGCAGTGCCTGGCACATAATAAGCACTCAAATATTCATTAATGGCAAAAGGTTATCTAGAAGTAGTCAGAAATCAATTCAAAAAGGTAGACTGAGGGAAAAGTGGAAAATGTTCAAATGTGGGAAACAGCCAATTTTCTTCAAGTCTGGGAGCTCCTAAGGTGTACTGTTAGAGGAAATGTGACAGCCCCACAATCCTGGGGTTCAGAAGAAAAATATGTATGGCCAGATCTCATCATAAGGACAATAGTTTGGGGAAGCCTTTCCTCAGAAGAGTATGTGTGTGGTTAAAAACTCGTGTGTGGTTATAACAATGGTTTACTAGAGGCTGGGCATGGTGGCTCATGCCTGTAATCCCAGCACTTTGGGAGGCCGACGCAGGCGGATCATAAGGTCAGGAGTTTCAGACTAGCCTGGCCAACATGGTGAAACCCCACCTCTACTAAAAATACAAAAATTAGCCAGGCGTGGTGGCACCCACCTGTAATCCCAGCTCCTCAGGCAGGAAAACTGCTTGAACCCGGGAGGCAGAGATTGCAGTGGGCTGAGATTGTGCCACTGCACTCCAGCCTGACTGACAGAGCAAGACTCCGTCTCAAAAAATAACAAAGAAAAAACAATGATCTACTAGAAGGGCCATTGTCTGAATGCATAGAAATAATCTGGAAGGTGGGTTATCATCCACTGATCTCTCAGCTTTCTTTGGAATTGAAGCCCTCCTATTGGCTTCTCCCATCATGGGAGGTGAGAATTGATTTTTGAGGACAAACCTGTTAGATCTGATATGTCTTTGCATGTCTAACCTCCCTACCCCAGTAGGAGTGGGATCTACTCTTTTTTTTTTTTTTTTTTGGGAGTCTCGCTCTGTCACCCAGGCTGGAGTGCAGTGCTGTGATCTTGGCTCACTGCAACCTCCGCAGTTGCTGGGTTCAAGCAATTCTCCTGTCTTGGCCTCCCAAGTAGCTGGGACTACAGGCACATGCTACCACGCCCATCTAATTTTTGTATTTTTAGTAGCGATGGGGTTTGACCATATTGGTCAGGCTGCTCTAAAACTCCTAACCTCGGGTAATACACCCGCTTTAGCCTCCCAAAGTGCTGGAATTACAGGCGTGAGCCACCGTGCCCAGCCTGGGATCTACTTTTAAGCAACAGAGAAAATCAGTCATTTTTCCCCTTTTCCTTCCCTTCCTCCTATGAGCAGAATCTTGGTCTCCATCTTTAAAAAAAAAAAAAAAAAAAAAAAAGGCCAGGCGCAGTGGTTCACGCCTGTAATCCCAGCACTTTGGGAGGCCGAGGTGGGCAGATAACCTGAGGTCAGGAGTTCGAGACCAGCCTGACCAACATGGTGAAACTCCATCTCTACTAAAAACACAAAAATTCGCCGGGAGTGGTGGTGGGCGCCTGTAATCCCAGCTACTTGGTAGGCTGAGGCAAGCGAATCAATTGAACCCGGGAGGCGGAGGTTACAAAGGAGATTTGACAGGGTGGCAGTTCAAACTAAAAGTGGTCTGATAGTTCAGAGTCAAGTTTCTTCACTAAAGCTGAGTTTTTAAAGGCCTTGAAGAATGATTTAAAGACGGGTTGTGGAGGACCACAAAAAAGACAACTAAAAAAAGGCATAACAAAGTCAATTTGTTAAATGCCCAGCAACAGGGTGAAGTTAAGGGGAATGGTGGAATAAGGACCTACAGATAGCTGCTGCTTCATAAAAGCAAAGAGAACACTAGCAAAAACTACAAAAATCACGTTTTTCAGATCCTGGAAATTAAAAAAAGCTTGTAAAAATCAAAAGATTTTATTACAAAATGGTTTGGCAGTTCCTCAAAATGTTAAACATAGACTTATGATCCCACAAATCTACTTCTAAGTATACACTCAAAGATATAAAGGTACTCAGGTACATGTATACATGTTTATAGCAACAATCCATAATAATCAAAAGGTGGTAAACAACCTAAATGTCCATCAATGGATGAATGGATAAACAAATCACGGTATATATATATAACAGAATGTTTATTCAGCCATAAAAGAAACGACATACTGATACATGCTACAACAGGGTAAACCCTGAAAACATACCATGTGAAAGAAGTCAGGCAGAAAAGCTCATATATTGTATGATTTCATTTACAGGAAATATCAGAAATAGATGAATCCATAGATATTAAACAAAGATTTGTGGTTGCCAGAAGATAGGAAAGGGAAAATGGTGAGATTCTTAATGGGTAAAGGGGTTTCACTTTGGAATGATGGAAATGTATCAGAACTAGATAGAGGCAGCACACGTATAATATTACAAATGCACTAAATGTCACTAAATTGTTTATTTTAAAATGACTGATTTTAAGTTATGTGACTTTCACTTCAATGAATTATTTTTTAAAAATAAAGAGGGTATATTACTACCAACTACACAGAAATAAAGAGAATTATAAAGGAATACTATGAAAAATTATCTGTCAACAAATTAGATAACCTAGATGAAACAAATTCCTAGAAAGACACGAACTAATGAACTGACTCAAGAACAAACAGAAAATATGAATGGATCCAAAACAAGTGATAGAATTAGTAATCAAAAAACTTCCCCAAATAAAAGCCCAAAATCATCGATAGCTATGCTAGTAAATTCTTAACGTTTTTAAAAGAATTAACACCAATCCTTCATTAACTCTTCCAAAAATTAGAAGACAGAAAACTTTGCACATCTTTCTATGAGGCTAGTTATTACTCTTATACCAAAATCAAACCAAGAAATCATATAAAAAAAGAAAACTGGCCGGGCGCGGTGGCTCACGCTTGTAATCCCAGCACTTTGGGAGGCCGAGGCAGGCGGATCACGAGGTCAGGAGATTGATACCACGATGAAACCCCGTCTCTACTAAAAATACAAAAAATTAGCCGGGCGTGGTGGCGGGCGCCTGTAGTCCCAGCTACTCGGAGAGGCTGAGGCAAGAGAATGGCGTGAACCCGGGAGGCGGAGCTTGCAGTGAGCCGAGATCGCGCCACTGCACTCCAGCCTGGGCGACAGAGCGAGACTCCGTCTCAAAAAAAAAAAAAAAAAAAAAAAAAAAAAAAAAAAAAAAGAAAAGAAAACTACAGGCCAATATCCTCTTTTTTTTTTGAGACAGAGTCTCACTCTGTCGCCCAGGCTGGAGTGCAGTGGCGCGATCTCGGCTCACTGCAAGCTCCGCCTCCCGGGTTCACGCCATTCTCCTGCCTCAGCCTCTCCGAGTAGCTGGGACTACAGGCGCCCGCCACCACGCCCGGCTAATTTTTTGTATTTTTAGTAGAGACGGGGTTTCATCGTGGTCTCTATCTCCTGACCTCGTGATCCGCTCGCCTCGGCCTCCCAAAGTGCTGGCTGGGATTACAGGCGTGAGCCACCGCGCCCGGCCAATATCCCTTATAGAGGCAAAAATCCTCAACAAAATGTTAGCAAACAAAATCTAACAACATATGTAACGATTACATACCATGACCAAGTGGGATTTATTTAAAAAATACAAGGATGGTTCATTCTATGAAAATCAACCAATATTAATTTTATTTTTATTTTTTTAATTTTAATTTTTTTTTTTTTTTGAGTCAGAGTTTCATTCTTGTTGCCCAGGCTGGAGTGAAATGGCACAATCTTGGCTGACCACAACCTCCGCCTCCCAGGTTCAAGCAATTCTCCTGCCTCTGCCTCCCGAGTAGCTGGGATTACAGGCATGTGTCACCACGCCCAGCTAATTCATTTGTATTTTTAGTAGAAACGGTTTCTCCATGTTGGTCAGGCTGGTCTCAAACTCCCGACCTCAGGTGATCCGCCTGCCTCGCCCTCCCAAAGTGCTGGGATTACAGGTGTGAGCCACCATGCCCAGCCTATACCATTTTAATAAAGGACAAAAACAACACCTGCCTGCAGAAAAAACACTTGACAAAAGCTAACATTCTTTTATGATTTGAAACAACAAAACGATTAGGAATAGAAGGAAACTTTCTCCACCAGACAAAGGCATCTGTATGAGACTCACAGCTATTATAGTATCATACTTAATGGTGAGACTGAAAGTACCCCTGCCCCTAAGATCAGGAAGAAGACAGATGTCCACTTTAACCACTTCAACTCAACACTGTACTGGAGGTTCTACAGCCAAGGTAATTAGGAAAGAAAAGGAAGCAAAAAGCATTCTGATTGGAAAGCAAGAAGTAAAACTATAATGGAGATGACAAATACAAATAACTCAATTTTTTAAAAGGGCAAATAACTTGAATAGACATTTCTCCAAAGATGATATACAAAAGACCAAGTAAATATATTCAGTGTTATTAATCATAAAAGCAATGCACATTAAAACCACCATGAGATACCACCTCACACCTACTAGGATAACTACTATTAAAAAACAAACATTGTTGGAAAGAAATTAGAATCCTCATGCACAGTTACTGGATTGTAAAGTGGTATAACTACTACAGAAAACAGTACAGAAATTCCTCATAAAATTAAAAACAGAACTACTATATGTTCTAGCAATCTTACTTCTGGGTATACATCTAAAAGAATTGAAAGCAGGGTCTCGAAGAGATATTGGCACACCCATATTCACAGAAGGACTATTAAAATAGCCAAGGGGTAGAAGCAACCCAAATGTCTACCCAAAAATGAATAAACAAAATATGAGATATATATATATACAATAGAATATTATTCAACCTTAAAAAGGAAGAAAATCTGTCACATGCTACATGTTTAAACCTTGAGGATATTATGCCAAATAAAATAAACCAGTCACAAAAGACAAATACTTTTGTATTTGTGTAATTCTACCTATATGAGGTAACTAAAATAGTCAAATTCATAGAAACAGAAAGTAGAGGCCAGAAGCAGTGGCTCACACCTGTAATCCCAGCACTTTGGGAGGCTGAGGTGGGCAGATCACCTGAGGTCAGCAGTTCGAGACCAGCTTGGCCAACATGGCAAAACTCTGTCTCTACTAAAAATACAAAAATTAGCTGGATGTGGTGGCAGGCACCTGTAAACCCAGCTACTTGGGAGGCTGAGGCAGGAGAATTGCTTGAACCCAGGAGGCGGAGGTTGCAGTGAGCTGAGATCACGCCACTGCACTCCAACCTAGGCGACGAGAGAGAAACTCTGTTTCCAAAAAAAATTAGCTGGGCGTGGTGGTGGCACACACCTGTAGTCCCAGCTACTCGGGAAGCTGAGGCAGAAGAATCCCCTGAATCCAGGAGGCAGAAGTTGCAGTGAGTGGAGATCGCACCACTGCACTCCAGCCTGGGCAACACACCAAGACTCTGTCTCGAAAAAAAAAAAAAAAAAAAAAAAAAACAACAACAACAACAAAAAAAAACAGAAGGTACAATAATGGTTACCAACAGCTAGGGGCAGAGGAAAAGGGTGAGTCTGTTGTTTAATGGGCATTGTTCCAGTTCTGCAAGATGAAAAAGTTCTAGAGATCTGTTTCACATCAATGCAAATATATGTGAAACTATTGAACTATTAATTTAAAAATGGTTAAGGTGGTAAATGGTATGTGTTTTCACCACAATAAAACAGTTCATTTTAAAAACAGGCCCCAATCGGGCATGGTGGCTCACATCTATAATCCCAGCACTCTGGGAGGCCAAGGTGAGAGAATCACTTACAGTCAGGAGTTTGAGACCAGCCTGGCCAACATGGCGAAACCCTGTCTCTACTAAAAATACAAAAATTAGCCGGCATGGTGGCATGCGCCTATAGTCATAGCTACTCAAGAGGCTGAGGCAGGAAGAATCACTTGAACCCAGGAGGCAGAGGTTACAGTGAGCCGAGATCATGCCACTGCACTCCAGCCTGGGCGACAGGGTGAGACTCTGTTAAAAAAATAAAATAAAAATAAAAAATAAAACATAAGCCAGACACAATGGCTCATGCCTGTAATCCCAACACTTTGGAAGGCTGAGATGGGAGGATCGCTTGAGACCAAGAGTTGAAGATCAGTCCAAGCAATGTAGTGAGACCCCTTCTCTACAAAAAATTTAAAAACACAGGCACAGTGGCTCATACCTGTAATCCCAGTATTTTGGGAGGCTGAGGCAGGAGGACTTAGTCAGCTCAGGAATTCCAGACCAGCTTGTACAACACAGTGAGACCCTACCTCTACAAAAAATTAAAAAATTAACCAGGCATGGTAGAGTATGCCTGTGATCACATCACTGCACTACAACCTTGGTGCCAGAGCAAGACTGTCTCAAGAAAAAAAAAAAATTTAAATTTAGCTGGGCATCGTGGCACACGCCTGTAGTCCCAGCTACTCAGGGGTGGAATGAGGCAGGGTGGCAGCTGAGATGGGAGGACTGGAGCCTGGGAGGTCGATGTTGCAGTGGGCCATAATTGTGTCACTGTACTGCAGCCTGGGCAACAGAGCGAGACCCTGTCTCAAAAACAAACAATAAAAAAATGGGCAAAGGATTTGAACGCTTCTCCAAAGATACACAAATGGCCAAGAAGCACATGAAATGCTGTTCAACATAATTAGTCATTAAGGAAATGCAAATCAAAATCACAATGAGCTATTACTTCACATCCACTAGGTTAGTTATAACCAAAAACAATCTCAAGTGTTGCAGAGGATGTGCAGCTATCTGAACCCTCATATACTGCTGGTGGTAATATAAACTTGTACTTTGGAAAAGTTTGGCAATTGCTCAAAATTTAAATATAGAGTTACCATGTGACCCAACAATATCACTCCTAGGTATATACCCAAGAGAACTGAAAATATAACACATATATAAGCTAGCTGGAATATAGCCATAATGCTGCTACAAAGTGCAAACAATCAAATGTAAATTAATTGATGAATGAATAAACGAACTGTGGTATATCCATACAATGAAATACTATTCAGCCATAAAAAAAATTGAAGTACAAACAGGCACACAATATGGTGTACCTTGAAAATACACTAAGTGAATAACACCAGACACAAAAGGCCACATATTTTATTATTTTACTTATACGAAATGTCCAGAATAAGGCAAATTCATACAGACAGAAATAAAGTAGCAGCTGCCATGGGCTTGATGAAGAGGAATGAAAGGAATATAGTAGATTTGAAAAATGGCCCCCAAAATACCAGGTCCTATTCCCTTAAGCCTGTAAATGATACCTTATTTGGAAAAAGGATCTTTGCAGATGGGAAAATTATCCTGGACTATACAGGTGGGCCCTAAATGCCATCACAAATGTCTTTGTAAGAGAAGCAGAGGGAGATTTCACACATACTCTAGGAAAAGGTGATGTGAAGACAGAAGCAAAGATTAGAGTGACATGGTCACAAGCCAAGGAACGTCACATCCACAAACTAGAAGATGCAAAGAAGGGATTCTCCGCTAGTTTCCCAGGGGAGGACAGCCCTGCCAACATCTTGATATAGGTCTTGTGAAACTTATTTTAGACTTCTGACCTTCCGAACTAAGGGAGAATAAATTTTTGTTGTTTTATGCCACCAAGTTTGTGATAATTTGTTATAGCAGCCATGGAAAAGTAATATAGGGAGTGACTACTAATGGATACAAGGTTTCTGTGGTTGATGAAATGTCTTGGAATTAGATATTGCTGATGGTTGTATAATTTTGTAAGTATATAATACTAAAAACCATTCAATTTCACACTCCAAAGGGTGAATTTTATGGCATATGAATTATATTTCAAAGAAAAAAATGCCTAGCAACAGGCTGGTATAACCCTCCATCTCCCAACAACCGCTGCTAAATTTTCAAAGCACCATTAAGCAGACTCAATTCGTAACAAGGATAATGGAACAATGCAAGCTAATCTAGCCAACAAAAAGAATTAAGCTAGTATTAGGTGGTCAATTTATAAATTGTAGTGGGAGTCATACATTCCCAAGGATGGAACAGTTATATCTCCTTGCAGAGTGAACTCTTCTCCGATACCAAGGACTTGGAAGACCAAATAAATTATATGTAGGATTACCAAATATGCTGGTATGACCAAGACAGTTGCAGTTTAAACTTCTATCTCTGTGTAATTATGGATAGTGCCACTCTTCAATCTTTAATAAGTCCTTCAGTTTAGATGATAAATTACATAGTCAACCTAGTTATAAGGAATCTAGAGGTTGTAAAAAGCTGTGAGAGCATATTCTATGCAGACTACATAGGTCCTCTCATGACTCCCTGTGTAACTTGGGTCTCTGCGACTGAGAAGCTCCCAGGGGAAAAAACCCAGTTAAGACTTCTGCAGAGCATTCACATTTTGTTTCAAACTTATACAACACTAATGCTTAAGCTCAACTCTCAGAATTGTATTATTCAGTATTATCCAAATGACTGATTAATTTATACACTGAAGGGAAAGAACGAGGAATGGACCTATACACACTTGTAGTTTACAAGCATAAGAAGCTAACAAAGAATAAGATTAAAATAACTTGTGCCAGGCCGGGCGTGGTGGCTCACGCCTGTAATCCCAGCACTTTGGGAGGCCAAGGCAGGTGGCTCACGAGGCCAGGAGTTTGAGACCAGCCCGAACAACATGGTGAAACCCCACCTCTACTAAAAATACAAAAACTTAGCTAAGCATGGTGGTGCACGCCTGTAATCCCAGCTACTCAGGAGGCAGGAGAATCACTTGAACCCGGGAGGCGGAGGTTGCAGTAAGTTGAGATTGTGCCACTGCACTGCACTCCAGCCTGGACAACACAGCAAGACTCTGTCTGAAAAAAAAAAAAAAAAAAAAAAAAAAGGGCTTCCACACTGTGGAAGCTTTGTTCTTTTGCTCTTTGCAATAAATCTTGCTACTGCTCTCTCTTTGGGTCCACACTGCTTTTATGAGCTGTAACACTCACCGCGAAGGTCTGCAGCTTCACTCCTGAAGCCAGTGAGACCACGAGCCCACCAGGAGGAACGAACAAATCCAGATGCACCTCCTTAAGAGCTGTAACACTCACCACGAAGGTCTGCAGCTTCACTCCTGAGCCAGCGAGACCACGAACCCACCAGAAGAAAGAAACTCTGAACACATCCGAACATCAGAAGGAACAAACCTCGGACCCACCGCCTTTAAGAACTGTAACACTCACCGCGAGAGTCCGCGGCTTCATTCTTGAAGTCAGTGAGACCAAGAACCCACCAATTCCAGACACAGAAGGATTCGACCGCAATCCACGTTCTTAGCAGGACTATTTCTCACTTTTGCCTTTCTCCTCAAACCCCCACTTTCTCCTCATTCTCAGTGGATGCCTCTTCATACTTTACTAAGAAAACAAATACTTTCTCTTCAGCCATTTGTATCTCTAATCCCATATAACACTTTCCCCTCTTCCCCGCTTCTAATAAATACAAAAAAAAAAAAAAAAAGCTTGTGCCCACATTAACTAAGTGTTAAAAGCCAAAAGGTGAAAGTCACTATTCTCTTTTCACATATCAAATTGACCCTAAGGTAATATTGCTGCATTAGAACTGAGCTGGTGGGAGGGATGTTAAGAAATTAGGGAGAAATTGTTAATCTGCAGAAAGACCATCATATAAGGTTCTGTGTGTAGCCAAACATACACATTTGATGTTCTGATGTTTGCTATTTTAGTGGAACTATAGCTATAAAATGTATTCAATCAGTAGAATTAAAACATATTCCAGTCCACAAAAAACTAAGAGAGAAATTATACAGGAATGATCAAGAATCTGCACAGTTCTGATAATCTCATGACTACAGAGAAAAGGAGAAGGGGAAGCATCAAGGTGGTATTTGAGAGGAATTTAAGAAGACCATTCATTCAATAAAAGTTTGGTGGGCCAAAAAGGTGCCATGTATTGGTCTGGCGATATAGCAGTGATCCAAAGTCCTTCACTTCAGGGAGCTGACATTCCAGAAGGGGTAGTCAGAAAATAATTTTTTTTTAACAAAAAGTAACATGGTTATATAAACACTAGGGAGAAAAATAAAGTAGGAAATGGAGGCAGGTTGATACTCATGTAACATGAATATGGCTATCTGGGGAAGAATACTCCAACAAAGGGAACAGCAAACACAAAGGCTCTAAGACTGGAGCACTTAACACATGCAAGGACTGATCAATAGGCTAACATAGGTGGACCAATTAAAAGGGTGACAAGTTAGAAATGAGATTAAAAATGAGCTGTTTGTGGCAAAGGAAAGCCAAGATCATGTAGGCCATTCTAAATTCTTCAGCTTTGGCCGGGTGCGGTGGCTCACATCTGTAATCCCAACACTTTGGGAGGCCGAGGCGGGCGGATCACCTGAGGTCAGAAGTTCGAGATCAGCCTGGCCGACATGGTGAAACCCCGTCTCTACTAAAAATACAAAACTTAGCCAGATGTGCTGGCGTGTGCCTGTAGTCCCAGCTACTCGGGAGGCTGAAGCAGGAGAACTGCTTGAACCCAGAAGACAGAGGCTGCAGTGTGCTGAGATCGTGCCACAGCACTCCAGCCTGGGTGACAGAGCAAGACTCCGTCTCAAAAAAATAAATAAAAATAAAAATAAAATAATAATAATACAAAAATTAGCTGGGTGTGGTGGCGGGCACCTGTAATTCCAGCTACTTGGGAGGCTGAGGAGGAGAATCACTTGAACCCAGGAAGCAGAGGTTGCAGTGAGCCAAGACCGCACCATTGCACTCCAGCCTGGGTGACAGAGAGAAACTCCATCTCAAAAAATAAGTACATAAATAGATAAAAAATAAAAATAAATTCTTCAGCTTTTACCCTGAGTGCGATGAGAGATTACTGGAAGGCTCTGAGTGAGAAGTAATATGATCTGATTCATTTCATCAGGATTGCTGTGGCTACTGTGTGGAGAATAGACTTTAGAGAGTAATAGGGGAAGCAGGAGACAAGAAGCTACTGAAATATTATAAACAAAAGATGATGGTAGTATCAGACAGGGTGCAGAAATGGAGATACTAAGAAGTCGGACTCTAGATAAAAATCTAGAAGGCCCACAAGGTTTATTGATGGATTGGGTTTGGGATGTGAAGGAGAGGAGAAGGACACACAAGAGGTAATGCTGAGCAGGTAAATCTATGAGATCAGAGCCCAAGAAAGTACTGAGGTAGGTACTTAAATTTTGAAGTCTTCAGTATGTAGTATTATTTAAAACACAAGACTGGATGAGATCACTCAGGGAAAGAGGTCTGAGATCTAAGCTCTGGGGCATTCCATTGATGAGAGGTCATGGAGATGAGAAGGAGCTGGTAAAGGAAATTACCAGAAAAAAAGGAGCTGGTAAAGGAAATCACCAGAGACTGAGAAGGAGCTGGTAAAGGAAATTACCAGAAAATAAATTGAGGTAAATTGGTAAATTGAGAAGGAGCTGGTAAAGGAAATTACCAGAAAAAAAAAAAAAAAAAAAACAATTATTCACAGCCATTCAGGTGGGAGGAGAATTGAGAAAGAGAAGCATCCCAGAATCCAATGAGGAAGAGAAAAGGAACAACTATAATATATGCTGCCAATAAATCAAATAAAATCAAGAAAATCAACTAAAACTGACTAATGGATTAAGCAAAGTGGAATTCATTGGTGACCTCGACAACAGAGGGTTTAAGGAAGAACGAGAACAGGAGATAGCAAATATGGACAACTCAGGAGAAATTTTCCTGTAAGGACAAGCAAATACAAAATAAAACAAGCAGATGGGAGATGTGGCATCAAAAACGAGATCTTTAAGGTGAGGTGACAGTACAATCAGTATGTTTGCTATTAATATTAATATTAATGATCCGGAGAGACAGAAAACCCTAGACAAAGAGAAGTCTTGCTAGAATAATATCCTTAAATAAACAAGTGCACATGTAGAGGCTCTGGCCTTAGCAAGAAGTCAAATTATTCACCCAGAGTAGCAGGACAATGCTTTGAGATCCTATGGAAAAGGGTTAAATGGTGGATAAATGGCTGTAGTGGCCATCCTCCAAGATGGCCCTAAATGAATCCCACTTCCTGGAATTCACATAGTTGTAGCCCTCTCCCACTAACAGGGTTGGCCTGTGGGATCACGCACATACAGCAGGAAGTGATGGTATGCCACTTCAGAAATTAAGTCATAAAGACTCTGTCCTTCATCTTGGGTACAAGGTCTCTTGAATCATTTGCTCTGAAGTAAGCCAGCTGCTGTGACACGAACAGCCCCATGGAGAGGCCCACAGAGTGAGGAACTGAGGCCTCTTGCCAACAGCCCCGTGAGTGAGCTTAGAGGCAGATGATCCAACCCAAGTCAATTCCGCAGAGACTGACAATCCAGCCAAAAGTTTGACTGAAACCTCATGAGAGACCCTGAGCCAGAACCAGTCAGCTAAGCCACTCTTGGATTCCAGACCTTCAAAAACTATGAGGTAATAATTTTTTTTTAACTTTAAACTACTAAGTTTTCAGACAATTTGTTACACGGCAATAGATAACTAATACAATGGGTCTCACTGAGCTGTAATCACAAATTGCTGGGCACAGAATTCACTATAATCTCACCTACTGGCATGCAATGACTTCAGATGACCGCCCCTGTCCTGCTGCATGCAATTACCTCATGAAATACAGTCGTTGAGAAAGAGGGTAGGATAAAAGAAGTCAGCTTCATATAACTTAACATCCATGATGCTCTTAGTTTTTTTTCAAGAGATCTGGTAAAAGAATGCCACTACCACCCTCTCCTTTCTCAAGAAAGCAATTTAGAGGGTTCCCGAATGACCTACATCAACAATTGGCCTGAACTAATCATACGCATCATTCGGATTCCCTCAGTAAAATATTAAATACTCAACAGGTATGTTTTAGCACAGGAAAGGGCAAGAGAGCGAAACTGAAGGAAAAAAGATACAACTTTGGTCCTTATCAGGGAGACTTCTCTTTTCTTATCTCAGGTTTATTACAACGCAACTTTTAAGAACTTGAACTATTCCAGGCAGAAGGTCACATCCTTGAGGTAACCAGAGAGAAGCATTAGTTACTTACATGTCACAGGAATATTTTCGATCCCACTGCCTACCTGACATTGCCATTTAGGTGTTTATCAATCATCTCACACTTAACCAGAAAAGTGAACTGAACTCCTTTCCCCCAGATCTGTTCCTCCAATCTACCCTACCTTAGCAAAGGAAAACATCCCACCCGCCAACTGCCCAAATCAAAAGCCTCCAAATCCCCTCAGGTCCTGGCTCTCACGGGAGGGACTCCATTAGAGTCCCAGGGGCTGCATTAAGAGTCCCGACAGCCACGCAGTAAATAAGACAAGACGCTGCGGTAGGGGAGACAGACCGATACATTCAAATACCTTAAGGGGTCTGGGCCTACAGGTCTCCAGAACGGGGGAGGGCCTGGGGTTACAAAGCAGTTTTCAGATTTTTAAATACATTGAGCGCCAAAAGAGACCCCGCGGGGGCGATGGGGGAGGGGAGCGCACTGGGAGCCAGGAAAGGCCCCTTCTCCAGGAGGCCCGGGCCCAGCCCGGGGGTGGAGGCGTCTGCGTGAGGGAGTGGAGGCTGATCTGAAAGTGGCGCCCGCTGAGATTAGGGAAGGGGGTGTGCGTGAGGGGATCGTGGGACCTGCTTCTGCCCTGCACTCCCCACAGAAAGCGGCTGCATTGCAAAGGCCGCTCCGGCAGCGCACAGCCAAGCGCGGTGTCGCGACCCGCAGGGCTGCGGCTCACCATGAAATCCCTCAAGTCTCCCCTCAGGCAACGCTGAAGCCGCGCCACGCCCCCGTCCTTACCGGTCCGGATCAGCTGCTGTTCCCGAGCTGCCGGCCACGCACCGGCCCCGGAGGCGCTCCCGGGGCAAAGCCGGCGGCGACTACGCCTCCTCAGGCCCCCGGCGCCGCCGACGCGCACGCCTCCACACGCGCGCGTCCAGTGGAGACCTGCGATTGGCTGCCAGGTGCCGGCGCGAGATCGGCGCGGCTCCGAGCTGGGCGCATGCGCGCGCTCTGACGCCCCTGGTGGCGACTGCTGGACGCAGTGTCGGGTTGAGAGGGAGGAGGGCAGCAGCAATTCCCCTGAGGCCCTGGAAGGATCTTGGGTTCCGGATCAGGGTTCCAGGCAGTCAGGGTTCCAGAGCTGAGGGGGCATCCAAGCAGTCAGGGTTCCAGAGCTGAGGGGCATCCAGGCAGTCAGGGTTCCAGAGCTGTCGCAGCCAGGGCTCGGGGTAGGGGGTAGGCTTCCAGTCCATCAGAGGATGGTTTGCCCACCAGAAGGCCAGCTGTTATAATTCTCAGGGGTGGTCCCTTTGTTGACTGTCCATGCTTAAGGGATTGTGACGAAACAACTGAGCCTAACATCTGTCCTCTTCTAGCTACATCTGGGACCAGTTGAATCCAGCCCGCCACCTGTTTTTGTACAGCTGGCAGCAAGCTAAGAACCGATTTCACGTTTTTTTAATGGCTAAAAAAAAGGAGAATAATATTTTGTGGCATGTGAAAATTATATGAAATTAAAAATTCAGTGTCCATAAATAAAGTTTTATTGGAACAACAGACATGCCCATTCCTTTAGGTATTATTTATGCCTGTTTTCCTGCTTCAACAGCAAAAGTTGATTAATTGCCAGAGACCATGTATGAAAAGCTTAAAATATTTACTATCTGGCCCTTTACAGAAAGTTTGCCCACTCAATTTACTTGCAGCTTTGATTTTTTTTTAATTGACCAATTCTGCCAAAAGTCTATTTTAGCCATCTTTTTGGGGGTGGGTAAATCGCTTTTGGTTTCATTAATCTATAATGTTATTTTCTTATCTATTTTATCCATTTCATTCTGTTATTTCCTTCCTTCCTGACTTCATAGGCTTGCTCTGTTACTTCTCTTTACAACTTTTGGAGAAAAATGCCTACCTCGTTTGCTTGTAAACTTTTTTATTTCTCTTGTATTTAATGCTATAAATTTACCTTTAAGTACCAGTTTAACTGTGTCCCACCAGTCCGCTTAGTAATATGTTCATTATCCTTCAATTAGTTATGTCCTAATTTTCCTAGTTGTTAGAAATGCTTGTTCCCAGTGCTGCAAAGAAAGAGCACTTGAACATAAATTTAATTTTCTCAGCAAGGCCATTTTTACTTTCTGCAGAAAGGGTACACTTGCCAGCAGTTTTGCCACGAGAGTACCCCAAACAAAGGATACAGGGTTATTTATAACCTGATGCATCCACCCTACTGCTGTGTCCGGTTTCCATTGGCTGGAACAGGACCTCACATTCTGTGTTTGTCCCGATTGGCTAACAACTTAGAACTTTCTAAAAGAGGCAAAGGCAGAGGAGAACAAAGGAAGGAGGATGTAACTTGTGGAATGCTGAGAAAGGTAAAAACACCTCCAAATAGGAAGAGGAACAGGCTATGACCTAATGCTTGCTTGGACCAGTATAAACGTGCCAGGGCAAATATTTAGGCTAAATTGTGGGAGCTAAGAACACAAAGTATATTAATTTATTACGGCTAGCAGATATCTAAGAATGTTAGCACAGGTCTTTGAATAAATTTTACTTCTTTTTTATTTATTTATTTATTTATTTATTTTATTTTTATTTATTCTTTTTTTTATTATTATACTTTAGGTTTTAGGGTACATGTGCACAATGTGCAGGTTTGTTACATATGTATCCATGTGCCATGTTGTTTTGCTGCACCTATTAACTCGTCATTTAGCATTAGGTATATCTCCTAATGCTGTCCCTCCCCCTCCCCCCACCCCACAACAGTCCCCAGAGTGTGATGTTCCCCTTCCTGTGTCCATGAGTTCTCATTGTTCAATTCCCACCTATGAGTGAGAACATGCAGTGTTTGGTTTTTTGTCCTTGCGATAGTTTACTAAGAATGATGTTTTCCAGTTTCATCCATGTCCCTACAAAGGATATGAACTCATCATTTTTTATGGCTGCATAGTATTCCATGGTGTATATGTGCAATATTCTTTTTTTTTTTTTTTTTTTATACTTTAGGTTTTAGGGTACATGTGCACAATGTGCAGGTTTGTTACATATGTATCCATGTGCCATGTTGATTTCCTGCACCATTAACTCGTCATTTAGCATTAGTGTATCTCCTAATGCTGTCCCTCCCCCTCCCCCCACCCCACAACAGTCCCCGGAGTGTGATGTTCCCCTTCCTGTGTCTATGAGTTCTCATTGTTCAATTCCCTCCTATGAGTGAGAACATGCGGTGTTTGGTTTTTTGTCCTTGCGATAGTTTACTGAGAATGATGTTTTCCAGTTTCATCCATGTCCCTACAAAGGACACGAACTCATCATTTTTTATGGCTGCATAGTATTCCATGGTGTATATGTGCCACATATTCTTAATCCAATCTATCGTTGTTGGACATTTGGGTTGGTTCCAATTCTTTGCTATTGTGAATAGTGCCGCAATAAACATACGTGTGCATGTGTCTTTATAGCAGCATGATTTATAGTCCTTTGGGTATATACCCAGTAATGGGATGGCTGGGTCAAATGGTATTTCTAGTTCTAGATCCCTGAGGAATCGCCACACTGACTTCCACAATGGTTGAACTAGTTTACAGTCCCACCAACAGTGTAAAAGTGTTCCTATTTCTCCACATCCTCTCCAGCACCTGTTGTTTCCTGACTTTTGAATGATGGCCATTCTAACTGGTGTGAGATGGTATCTCACTGTGGTTTAAATTTTACTTCTAAGAGAAGTCACTATTTATTCCTAATTAGACAGGGAGGAAAGCCTTTGAAGAGGAACCTCTGCTTTACTTTTTACATAGTGATTCTTTCTAACACAAGGGTTATATAGTATATGTTATTTTTGAAATCTATGATATTTTTAAAAGATTTTTTAATTGTATTATAATCAAATCACATGGCCTAAATATTACTCACCCTTGCATTTGAAGATTTCTGTTCAGTGAAGTGTACCATAGTCAAAATGAAGAGATCATAGATGTAAAGAAGATATTTGCAGTATCTAAAATGTATATATGAGGCTGATATGTAAAGAAGATATTTGCAATATCTAAAATGTATATAAGAGGCCGGGCACGGTGGCTCACACCTGTAATCCCAGCATTTTCGGAGACCAAGGCAGGCAGATCACTTGAGGTCAGGAGTTCAAGACCAGCCCCAACGTGGTGAAACCCCGTCTCTACTAAAAATACAAAAATTAGCTTGATGTGGTGGCACATGCCTGTAGTCCCAGCTCCTCGGGAGGCTGAGGCATGAGAACTGTTTGAACCTGGGAGGCAGAGGTTGCAGTGAGCTGAGAATTGCACCACTGCACTCCAGCCTGGGCAACAGAGCGAGACTCCATCTCAAAAAATAATAAAATGAAAAATAGGCCGGGCGCGGTGGCTCACGCCTGTAATCCCAGCACTTTGGGAAGCCGAGGCGGGCGGATCACGAGGTCAGGAGATCGAGACCATCCTGGCTAACACGGTGAAACCCCGTCTCTACTAAAAATACAAAAAATTAGCCGGGCGAGGTGGCAGGCGCCTGTAGTCCCAGCTACGCGGGAGGCTGAGGCAGGAGAATGGCGTGAACCCCGGGGGGCGGAGCCTGCAGTGAGCCGAGATCGCGCCACTGCACTCCAGCCTGGGTGAAAGAGCGAGACTCCGTCTCAAAAAAGAAAAATAAATATATGTGAAATGATCTTCTTTTGGCTTCATAATAATTCCAGTGTCCATCAGTAAATTAGTATCAACTAAGCTCCAGGCTTTATTCAAATGTCACTAGTTTTTCCCATCATCCTTTTTGTTCCAGATTCCCATCCAGGATATTGAGTTGTACTTAGTCATTTTGTGTTCTTAGCCTTCTGTGGTCTGTGACAGTTTCTTAAACTTTTCTTGCTTTTCATGACCTTGACAATTTTAAGAAGTAAAGGTCAGGTATCTTTCAGAGTGTCTCTCAATTTAGGTTTGATGTTTTTCTCATGGTTACACTGGGGTTATGGTTTTTAGAAGACTATCACAGACATGATGTGTCTTTCTCATAATTTCTCATCAGTGATCCATGCTATCAATAAGACTTCCTACTGGCTTCTCCACTGTGAATTACTTTTCCCCCGACCTTTCATACGCTATTCTAAATCTTGCCTACATGCAGGGAGGCCATGAGGTCTCATTGAAGGAAAATTATCTACACAAATTACTTTGCAACTGTTCTTTAAGGAAGATTTTTCTCTTCTTCCTTTAGTTTTAAATTAATCAAAAATAGCTTTTTAGTTTTAAATTAATCAAAAATAAAATAAAAAATTTAGTACCTCAGTCACACTTGCCACATTTCAACAGATCAATAGTCACCTGGAGCATATTGGACAGAGCAGAAGTAGAGCATTTTCATCATTGCAGGAAGATCTACGGACAGCACTGACTTAGATCATTAGTCAACCTTTCTTCTTCCCAAATGTATGCATTTAGAAATATAAATTCCCAAGAACTGCTTTAGTTCCACCCCATAAATTTTGTGGTTGTTTTCAATATCTTTCAGTTCAACATTTTCCTTTTTTCACTGCAATTTCTTAGGGGAGCTATGGGTTATTTAGAATGAGGACCAGGACTGGGGTGAGATAAGCAAGGAGGCTGGGGCACATTAAGGAGAGACCCACTCCCAGCTTCAGGGATGGCACGTTGTCACCTTAGGTTCCCTGCTTGCCTCACCCTAGTCCCAGCCCTGTTTAGAACTGTATTGCCTAATTTAGGAACTTTGGGGTTTTTTTCAGTGATCTTTCTGTTACTGATTTGTAAGTCGATTCCCCTGTACTCAGTGGGTAACTACAAAGAGCCCCACAGCTAACATCACAATTAAACTATTGTACCTGAGTTTGAGACCAAGCAAAGGACACCCATGAAAGCCACTTCAATTCACAAAGCATTTGGAATAGCCAAGGCAATTTTGAACACCAAAGTTGGAGAAATGAAACTACCACATGGAAGATTATGCAAAGCTACAATAATTAAGATACTGCAGCATTAGCACAAGGATAGAGAACAGGACAAATGAAATGAAATAGATTCCAGAAACACGTATATACAATCATACCTGATTCACACAGTTTCCACGGCAATACAGTAGGGAAGGAGTGGTCTTTTTAGTAAGTGGTGCTGATTGATTTTGGGTATGTATATGAAAAAATTAGTCTTCGTGCCTTATCACACCATTAACAAAAAATCAGTTTGAGATGTCTCACCTAAACAGTAAAGCTTCTAGAACATAGAGTGAATATCTTTATGTCCTTTGTAGACAATTTCTTAAATAAGGCTCATGAAAGATAAACCATAAAACCACCATTTAGATCCAAATATGGGATATTTCCAGTGCCCCAGCATCCTTCCCAGTCGACAGCCTAGTTTTTAAAAAGGTAGGAGGGGGCAAAACTTGAATAGATATTTAATAAAAAAAAAATCACGTGGCTGATAACTATATAATCTCAAGATCCATTACTCATCAGGGAAATGCAAATTAAAACCACGATAAGGTACCACTACAATTTCAAGAGAAGGGCACTTACGAAAAGGACTGACAGTACCAAGTGCTGGATCAGTAGCAATGGAATTTGCAGTATCGATGGTGGGAATGTAAATCATTTCAATCACTTTGGAAATGTATTTGGCAGTATCTATACTAAAGAGCTAAATATATGCAGTTCCAGCACTTCTCATAGCTATATATACCCACGAGAAATGATTACATGCTTACCAAAAGACATGCACAAGCTTATAGCAGCTTTATTCAAAATTGCCAAAGAATCAGCCTCAAAGTTCATCAACAGTGAAATAAATTTATACAAAACTGCCACAGACACTCAACAAAATTCTACCCAGCAATGAAAAAGAATGTGCTACTGCTACACACAGCAAAAATGCATCTCACTTATTTTATTTTACTTTATTTTGAGACCGAGTCATGCTCTGTCACCCAGGCTGGAGGGCAGTGGCGCGATCTCAGCTCAGTGCAAACTCCCCCTCCCAGGTTCAAGCGATTCTCCTGCCTCAGCCTCCCAAGTAGCTGGGACTACAGGCGCCCACAACCATGCTTGGCTAATGTTTCTATTTTATGTAGAGAAGGGGTTTCACTATCTTGGCCAGCCTGGTCTCAAACTCCTGACCCCAAGTGATCCACCCACCTCAGCCTCCCAAAGTGCTGTGATTACAGGCATGAGTCATCACGCCCAGCCATCTCATTTATTTTAAAAAGCCAAAGACAAGAATCTTTGTGTGATTCCATTTATTTAAAGTTCATAAACAAGAAAAACCTCTGAGGTCAGAATAAGAGATGCCCTGTTGGGAGCATTTGACTGGGAAAGGGCTCAAAGACTTTGGAGCTACTTCTTCACAATAGGGAGCTGATGAGATGTCACTGTAAAAAAAAACCTGACAGTTGATGACACTGCTTGCTAGCATCTACAGCCACAATGCACATATGGCCTAGCCTCACTTCTGCCTTTCGGAACTCCTGGAAGTGAGTCGAACATATTTTCAGCTAGAATCCTTGCTGCAAGGGAGTCTGGAATCTCTAGCGTTCATAGCCATCTTCTTTTTCGTTTTTACAGGAAAAGGCTGAGGGTCAGTGTTGCTAACAATAACGGAAGCCATACCACTTGATCCTGGCTGAACTGAAGTTTGAATAATAACTTTTTTTTCACGAGGCAACCCTTGCAGTTGCTCCAGCTTTTTAAATGTTTGATGGTCCTTGGTTTTGTGCTCTATTTCCTCCTTCAACGTCAAAAACTGTAGCCGGCACTTGGAACACGGAAAGACCCTCCTTCTGCTGTGCCTCCAACAATGATTCATGTATGGTATTGCAGTTTTGAAAAGTTTGAGACAAAACAGACAAATCAAATTCTTTGTGTTTTCATGGCATGTTCTAAAATGTGTTTCTACATCAGCAAAGACCGATGATCTGTAATGGCAAACCTGGCACACATAGGGCATTTCGCCAGGCTTATGATGGTCCTTCATGTGTTGTAAGAGGACCTGATCTGTTTCAAATGACAATTCACAGATCTT